>NW_027478494.1:341706-683413 GCF_051014685.1 Ptiloglossa arizonensis
ACGTATAACGTATAACGTATAACGTATAACGTATACCGTATACCGTATAACGTATAACGCGTAACGTATAACGTATATCGTATAACGTATAACGTATATCGCATAACGTATAACGTACAACGTATACTGTATAACGTATAACGTATAACGTATAACCTATAACGTATATCGTATAACCTATAACGTAATACGTATAACGTATAACGTATAACGTATAACGCATAACGTATAACGTATAACGTATAACGTATAACGTATAACGTATAACGTATACCGTATAACGTATAACGCGTAACGTATAACGTATAAAGTATAGCGTATAACGTATATCGTATAACGTTTAACGTACAACGTATAACGTATAACGTATACCGTTTAACGTATATCGTATAACGTATAACGTATAACGTACAACGTATAACGTATAACCTATAACAAATAACGTATAACGTGTAACGTATAACGTATAACGTATAACGTATAACGTATAACGTATAACGTATTACGTATAACGTATAACGTATAACGTATAACGTATAACGTATAACGTATAACGTATAACCTATAACGTATAACGTATAACGTATGACGTATAACGTATAACGTATAACGTATAACGTATAACGTATAAAGTATAACGTATAACGTATAACGTATAACGTATAACGTATAACGTATAACGTAGAACGTATAACGTATAACGTATAACGTATAACGTATAACGTAATACGTATAACGTATAACGTATAACGTATAACGGTTAACGTATAACGTATACCGTGTGACGTATAACGTATAACGTATAACGTATAACGTATAACGTATATCGTATAACGTATAACGTTTAACGTATAACGTATAACGTATAATGTATAACGTATAACGTATAACGTATAGCGTATAACGTATATCGTATAGCATATAACGTATAACGTATAACGTTTAACGTACAACGTATAACGTATAACGTATAACGTATAACGTATAACGTATAACGTATAACGTATAACGTTTAACGTACAACGTATAACGTATAACGTATACCGTTTAACGTATATCGTATAACGTATAACGTATAACGTATAACGTATAACGTATAACGTATATCGTATAACGTATAACGTATATCGCATAACGTATAACGTACAACGTATACTGTATAACGTATAACGTATAACGTATAACCTATAACGTATAACGTATAACCTATAACGTAATACGTATAACGTATAACGTATAACGTATAACGTATAACGTATAACGTATAACGTATAACGTATAACGTATAACGTATAACCTATAACGTATAACGTATAACGTATGACGTATAACGTATAACGTATAACGTATAACGTATAACGTATAAAGTATAACGTATAACCTATAACAAATAACGTATAACGTGTAACGTATAACGTATAACGTATAACGTATAACGTATAACGTATAACGTATAACGTATAACGTATAACGTATAACGTATAACGTATAACGTATAACGTATAACGTATAACGTATAACGTATAACGTATAACGTATAACGTATAACGTATAACGTATAACGTATATCGTATAACGTATAACGTATATCGCATAACGTATAACGTACAACGTATACTGTATAACGTATAACGTATAACGTATAACCTATAACGTATAACGTATAACCTATAACGTAATACGTATAACGTATAACGTATAACGTATAACGCATAACGTATAACGTATAACGTATAACGTATAACGTATATCGTATACCGTATACCGTATAACGTATAACGCGTAACGTATAACGTATAAAGTATAGCGTATAACGTATATCGTATAACGTATAACGTTTAACGTATAACGTATAACGTATAACGTATAACGTATAACGTATAACGTATAGCGTATAACGTATATCGTATAGCATATAACGTATAACGTATAACGTTTAACGTACAACGTATAACGTATAACGTATAACGTATAACGTATAACGTATAACGTATAACGTATAACGTATAACGTATAACGTATAACGTATAACGTATAACGTATAACGTATAACGTATAACCTATAACAAATAACGCATAACGTATAACGTATAACGTATGACGTATAACGTAGAACGTATAACGTATAACGTATAACGTATAACGTATAACGTATAACGTATAACGTATAACGTATAACGTATAACGTACAACGAGTTACGTATAACGTATAACGTATAACGTATAACGTATAACGTATAACGTATAACGTATAACGTATAACGTATAACGTATATCGTATAACGTATAACGTATATCGCATAACGTATAACGTACAACGTATAATGTATAACGTATAACGTATAACGTATAACCTATAACGTATAACGTATAACCTATAACGTAATACGTATAACGTATAACGTATAACGTATAACGCATAACGTATAACGTATAACGTATAACGTATAACGTATAACGTATACCGTATAACGTGTAACGCGTAACGTATGACGTATAAAGTATAGCGTACAACGTATATCGTATAACGTATAACGTTTAACGTATAACGTATAACGTATAACGTATAACGTATAACGTATAACGTATAGCGTATAACGTATATCGTATAGCATATAACGTATAACGTATAACGTTTAACGTACAACGTATAACGTATAACGTATAACGTATAACGTATAACGTATAACGTATAACGTATAACGTATAACGTATAACGTATAACGTATAACGTATAACGTACAACGAGTTACGTATAACGTATAACGTATAACGTATAACGTATAACGTATAACGTATAACGTATATCGTATAACGTATAACGTATATCGCATAACGTATAACGTACAACGTATACTGTATAACGTATAACGTATAACGTATAACCTATAACGTATAACGAATAACCTATAACGTAATACGTATAACGTATAACGTATAACGTATAACGCATAACGTATAACGTATAACGTATAACGTATAACGTACAACGTATAACGTACAACGTACAACGTACAACGTATAATGTACAACGTACAACGTGTAACGTATAACGTATAACGTATAACGTATAACGTATAACGTATAACGTATAACGTATAACGTATAACGTATAACGTATAACGTATAACGTATAACGTATAACGTATAACGTATAACGTATAACGTATAACGTATAACGTATAACGTATAACTTATAACGTATAACGTATAACGTATATCGTACAACGTATAACGTATAACGTATAACGTATAACGTATAACGTATAAAGTATAACGTATAACGTATAACGTATAACGTATGACGTATAACGTAGAACGTAGAACGTATAACGTATAACGTATAACGTATAACGTATAACGTATAACGTATAACGTATAACGTATAACGTATAACGTATAACGGATAACGTATAACGTATAACGTATAACGTACAACGAGTTACGTATAACGTATAACGTATAACGTATAACGTATAACGTATAACGTATAACGTACAACGTATAACGTACAACGTATATCGTACTACGTATAACGTACAAAGTATAACGTATAACGTATAACGTATAACGTATAACGTACAACGTATACTGTATAACGTATAACGTATAACGTATAACCTATAACGTATAACGAATAACCTATAACGTAATACGTATAACGTATAACGTATAACGTATAACGTATAACGTATAACGTATAACGTATAACGTATAACGTATAACGTATAACGTATAACGTATAACGTATAACGTATAACGTATAACGTATAACGTATAACGTATAACGTATAACGTATAACGTATAACGTATAACGTATAACGTATAACTTATAACGTATAACGTATAACGTATATCGTACAACGTATAACGTATAACGTATAACGTATAACGTATAACGTATAAAGTATAACGTATAACGTATAACGTATAACGTATAACGTATAACGTATAACGTATAACTTATAACGTATAACGTATAACGTATATCGTACAACGTATAACGTATAACGTATAACGTATAACGTATAACGTATAAAGTATAACGTATAACGTATAACGTATAACGTATGACGTATAACGTAGAACGTAGAACGTATAACGTATAACGTATAACGTATAACGTATAACGTATAACGTATAACGTATAACGTATAACGTATAACGTATAACGGATAACGTATAACGTATAACGTATAACGTACAACGAGTTACGTATAACGTATAACGTATAACGTATAACGTATAACGTATAACGTAGAACGTATAACGTAGAACGTAGAACGTATAACGTATAACGTATAACGTATAACGTATAACGTATAACGTATAACGTATAACGTATAACGTATAACGTATAACGTATTACGTATAACGTATAACGTATAACGTATAACGTATAACGTATAACGTATAACGTATATCGTATAACGTATAACGTATATCGCATAACGTATAACGTACAACGTATACTGTATAACGTATAACCTATAACGTATAACGTATAACGTATAACATATAACGTATAACGTATAACGTATACCGTATAACGTATAACGCGTAACGTATAACGTATAAAGTATAGCGTATAACGTATATCGTATAACGTGTAACGTTTAACGTATAACGTATAACGTATAACGTATAACGTATAACGTATAACGTATAGCGTATAACGTATATCGTATAGCATATAACGTATAACGTATAACGTTTAACGTACAAGGTATAACGTATAACGTATAACGTATAACGTATAACGTATAACGTATAACGTATAACGTATAACGTATAACGTATAACGTATAACGTATAACGTATAACCTATAACAAATAACGTATAACGTATAACGTATAACGTATGACGTATAACGTAGAACGTATAACGTATAACGTATAACGTATAACGTATAACGTATAACGTATAACGTATAACGTATAACGTATAACGTATAACGTATAACGTATAACGTACAACGAGTTACGTATAACGTATAACGTATAACGTATAACGTATAACGTATAACGTATAACGTATAACGTATATCGTATAACGTATAACGTATATCGCATAACGTATAACGTACAACGTATACTCTATAACGTATAACGTATAACGTATAACCTATAACGTATAACGTATAACCTATAACGTAATACGTATAACGTATAACGTATAACGTATAACGTATAACGCATAACGTATAACGTATAACGTATAACGTATAACGTATAACGTATAACGTATACCGTATAACGTATAACCCGTAACGTATAACGTATAAAGTATAGCGTATAACGTATATCGTATAACGTATAACGTTTAACGTATAACGTATAACGTATAACGTATAACGTATAACGTATAACGTATAGCGTATAACGTATAACGTATAACGTATACCGTATAACGTATAACGCGTAACGTATAACGTATAAAGTATAGCGTATAACGTATATCGTATAACGTATAACGTTTAACGTATAACGTATAACGTATAACGTATAACGTATAACGTATAACGTATAGCGTATAACGTATATCGTATAACGTATAACGTATAACGTATAACGTATAACGTATATCGTATAACGTATAACGTATATCGCATAACGTACAACGTACAACGTATACTGTATAACGTATAACGTATAACGTATAACGCATAACCTATAACGTATATCGTATAACCTATAACGTAATACGTATAACGTATAACGTATAACGTATAACGTACAACGAGTTACGTATAACGTATAACGTATAACGTATAACGTATAACGTATAACGTATACCGTATATCGTATAACGTATAACGTATATCGCATAACGTATAACGTACAACGTATACTGTATAACGTATAACGTATAACCTATAACGTATATCGTATAACCTATAACGTAATACGTATAACGTATAACGTATAACGTATAACGCATAACGTATAACGTATAACGTATAACGTATAACGTATAACGTATAACGTATACCGTATAACGTATAACGCGTAACGTATAACGTATAAAGTATAGCGTATAACGTATATCGTATAACGTTTAACGTACAACGTATAACGTATAACGTATACCGTTTAACGTATATCGTATAACGTATAACGTATAACGTACAACGTTTAACGTATAACCTATAGCAAATAACGTATAACGTGTAACGTATAACGTATAACGTATAACGTATAACGTATAACGTATAACGTATAACGTATTACGTATAACGTATAACGTATAACGTATAACGTATACCGTATAACGTATAACGTATAACGTATAACCTATAACGTATAACGTATAACGTATAACGTATAACGTATAACGTATAACGTATAACGTATAACGTATAACCTATAACGTATAACGTATAACGTATAACGTATAACGTATAACGTATAACGTATAACGTATAACGTATAAAGTATAACGTATAACGTATAACGTATAACGTATAACGTATAACGTATAACGTAGAACGTATAACGTATAACGTATAACGTATAACGTATAACGTAATACGTATAACGTATAACGTATAACGTATAACGGTTAACGTATAACGTATACCGTGTGACGTATAACGTATAACGTATAACGTATAACGTATAACGTATATCGTATAACGTATAACGTTTAACGTATAACGTATAACGTATAACGTATAACGTATAACGTATAACGTATAACGTATAGCGTATAACGTATATCGTATAGCATATAACGTATAACGTATAACGTTTAACGTACAACGTATAACGTATAACGTATAACGTATAACGTATAACGTATAACGTTTAACGTACAACGTATAACGTATAACGTATACCGTTTAACGTATATCGTATAACGTATAACGTATAACGTATAACGTATAACGTATAACGTATAACGTATAACGTATAACCTATAACAAATAACGTATAACGTGTAACGTATAACGTATAACGTATAACGTATAACGTATAACGTATAACGTATAACGTATAACGTATAACGTATAACGTATAACGTATAACGTATAACGTATAACGTATAACGTATAACGTATAACGTATAACGTATAACGTATAACGTATAACGTATAACGTATAACGTATAACGTATAACGTATATCGTATAACGTATAACGTATATCGCATAACGTATAACGTACAACGTATACTGTATAACGTATAACGTATAACGTATAACCTATAACGTATAACATATAACCTATAACGTAATACGTATAACGTATAACGTATAACGTATAACGCATAACGTATAACGTATAACGTATAACGTATAACGTATAACGTATACCGTATACCGTATAACGTATAACGCGTAACGTATAACGTATATCGTATAACGTATAACGTATATCGCATAACGTATAACGTACAACGTATACTGTATAACGTATAACGTATAACGTATAACCTATAACGTATATCGTATAACCTATAACGTAATACGTATACCGTATAACGTATAACGTATAACGAATAACGTATAACGTATAACGTATAACGTATAACGTATAACGTATAACGTATAACGTATACCGTATAACGTATAACGCGTAACGTATAACGTATAAAGTATAGCGTATAACGTATATCGTATAACGTTTAACGTACAACGTATAACGTATAACGTATACCGTTTAACGTATATCGTATAACGTATAACGTATAACGTACAACGTATAACGTATAACCTATAACAAATAACGTATAACGTGTAACGTATAACGTATAACGTATAACGTATAACGTATAACGTATAACGTATTACGTATAACGTATAACGTATAACGTATAACGTATAACGTATAACGTATAACGTATAACCTATAACGTATAACGTATAACGTATGACGTATAACGTATAACGTATAACGTATAACGTATAACGTATAAAGTATAACGTATAACGTATAACGTATAACGTATAACGTATAACGTATAACGTAGAACGTATAACGTATAACGTATAACGTATAACGTATAACGTAATACGTATAACGTATAACGTATAACGTATAACGGTTAACGTATAACGTATACCGTGTGACGTATAACGTATAACGTATAACGTATAACGTATAACGTATATCGTATAACGTATAACGTTTAACGTATAACGTATAACGTATAATGTATAACGTATAACGTATAACGTATAGCGTATAACGTATATCGTATAGCATATAACGTATAACGTATAACGTTTAACGTACAACGTATAACGTATAACGTATAACGTATAACGTATAACGTATAACGTATAACGTATAACGTATAACGTATAACGTATAACGTTTAACGTACAACGTATAACGTATAACGTATACCGTTTAACGTATATCGTATAACGTATAACGTATAACGTATAACGTATAACGTATAACGTATAACGTATAACGTATAACCTATAACAAATAACGTATAACGTGTAACGTATAACGTATAACGTATAACGTATAACGTATAACGTATAACGTATAACGTATAACGTATAACGTATAACGTATAACGTATAACGTATAACGTATAACGTATAACGTATAACGTATAACGTATAACGTATAACGTATAACGTATCACGTATATCGTATAACGTATAACGTATAACGTATAACGTATAACGCATAACCTATAACGTATATCGTATAACCTATAACGTAATACGTATAACGTATAACGTATAACGTATAACGTACAACGAGTTACGTATAACGTATAACGTATAACGTATAACGTATAACGTATAACGTATACCGTATATCGTATAACGTATAACGTATATCGCATAACGTATAACGTACAACGTATACTGTATAACGTATAACGTATAACCTATAACGTATATCGTATAACCTATAACGTAATACGTATAACGTATAACGTATAACGTATAACGCATAACGTATAACGTATAACGTATAACGTATAACGTATAACGTATAACGTATACCGTATAACGTATAACGCGTAACGTATAACGTATAAAGTATAGCGTATAACGTATATCGTATAACGTTTAACGTACAACGTATAACGTATAACGTATACCGTTTAACGTATATCGTATAACGTATAACGTATAACGTACAACGTTTAACGTATAACCTATAGCAAATAACGTATAACGTGTAACGTATAACGTATAACGTATAACGTATAACGTATAACGTATAACGTATAACGTATTACGTATAACGTATAACGTATAACGTATAACGTATAACGTATAACGTATAACGTATAACGTATAACCTATAACGTATAACGTATAACGTATAACGTATAACGTATAACGTATAACGTATAACGTATAACGTATAACCTATAACGTATAACGTATAACGTATAACGTATAACGTATAACGTATAACGTATAACGTATAACGTATAAAGTATAACGTATAACGTATAACGTATAACGTATAACGTATAACGTATAACGTAGAACGTATAACGTATAACGTATAACGTATAACGTATAACGTAATACGTATAACGTATAACGTATAACGTATAACGGTTAACGTATAACGTATACCGTGTGACGTATAACGTATAACGTATAACGTATAACGTATAACGTATATCGTATAACGTATAACGTTTAACGTATAACGTATAACGTATAACGTATAACGTATAACGTATAACGTATAACGTATAGCGTATAACGTATATCGTATAGCATATAACGTATAACGTATAACGTTTAACGTACAACGTATAACGTATAACGTATAACGTATAACGTATAACGTATAACGTTTAACGTACAACGTATAACGTATAACGTATACCGTTTAACGTATATCGTATAACGTATAACGTATAACGTATAACGTATAACGTATAACGTATAACGTATAACGTATAACCTATAACAAATAACGTATAACGTGTAACGTATAACGTATAACGTATAACGTATAACGTATAACGTATAACGTATAACGTATAACGTATAACGTATAACGTATAACGTATAACGTATAACGTATAACGTATAACGTATAACGTATAACGTATAACGTATAACGTATAACGTATAACGTATAACGTATAACGTATAACGTATATCGTATAACGTATAACGTATATCGCATAACGTATAACGTACAACGTATACTGTATAACGTATAACGTATAACGTATAACCTATAACGTATAACATATAACCTATAACGTAATACGTATAACGTATAACGTATAACGTATAACGCATAACGTATAACGTATAACGTATAACGTATAACGTATAACGTATACCGTATACCGTATAACGTATAACGCGTAACGTATAACGTATATCGTATAACGTATAACGTATATCGCATAACGTATAACGTACAACGTATACTGTATAACGTATAACGTATAACGTATAACCTATAACGTATATCGTATAACCTATAACGTAATACGTATAACGTATAACGTATAACGTATAACGAATAACGTATAACGTATAACGTATAACGTATAACGTATAACGTATAACGTATACCGTATAACGTATAACGCGTAACGTATAACGTATAAAGTATAGCGTATAACGTATATCGTATAACGTTTAACGTACAACGTATAACGTATAACGTATACCGTTTAACGTATATCGTATAACGTATAACGTATAACGTACAACGTATAACGTATAACCTATAACAAATAACGTATAACGTGTAACGTATAACGTATAACGTATAACGTATAACGTATAACGTATAACGTATTACGTATAACGTATAACGTATAACGTATAACGTATAACGTATAACGTATAACGTATAACCTATAACGTATAACGTATAACGTATGACGTATAACGTATAACGTATAACGTATAACGTATAACGTATAAAGTATAACGTATAACGTATAACGTATAACGTATAACGTATAACGTATAACGTAGAACGTATAACGTATAACGTATAACGTATAACGTATAACGTAATACGTATAACGTATAACGTATAACGTATAACGGTTAACGTATAACGTATACCGTGTGACGTATAACGTATAACGTATAACGTATAACGTATAACGTATATCGTATAACGTATAACGTTTAACGTATAACGTATAACGTATAATGTATAACGTATAACGTATAACGTATAGCGTATAACGTATATCGTATAGCATATAACGTATAACGTATAACGTTTAACGTACAACGTATAACGTATAACGTATAACGTATAACGTATAACGTATAACGTATAACGTATAACGTATAACGTATAACGTATAACGTTTAACGTACAACGTATAACGTATAACGTATACCGTTTAACGTATATCGTATAACGTATAACGTATAACGTATAACGTATAACGTATAACGTATAACGTATAACGTATAACCTATAACAAATAACGTATAACGTGTAACGTATAACGTATAACGTATAACGTATAACGTATAACGTATAACGTATAACGTATAACGTATAACGTATAACGTATAACGTATAACGTATAACGTATAACGTATAACGTATAACGTATAACGTATAACGTATAACGTATAACGTATCACGTATATCGTATAACGTATAACGTATATCGCATAACGTATAACGTACAACGTATACTGTATAACGTATAACGTATAACGTATAACCTATAACGTATAACGTATAACCTATAACGTAATACGTATAACGTATAACGTATAACGTATAACGCATAACGTATAACGTATAACGTATAACGTATAACGTATATCGTATACCGTATACCGTATAACGTATAACGCGTAACGTATAACGTATAAAGTATAGCGTATAACGTATATCGTATAACGTATAACGTTTAACGTATAACGTATAACGTATAACGTATAACGTATAACGTATAACGTATAGCGTATAACGTATATCGTATAGCATATAACGTATAACGTATAACGTTTAACGTACAACGTATAACGTATAACGTATAACGTATAACGTATAACGTATAACGTATAACGTATAACGTATAACGTATAACGTATAACGTATAACGTATAACGTATAACCTATAACAAATAACGTATAACGTATAACGTATAACGTATGACGTATAACGTAGAACGTATAACGTATAACGTATAACGTATAACGTATAACGTATAACGTATAACGTATAACGTATAACGTATAACGTATAACGTATAACGTATAACGTACAACGAGTTACGTATAACGTATAACGTATAACGTATAACGTATAACGTATAACGTATAACGTATAACGTATATCGTATAACGTATAACGTATATCGCATAACGTATAACGTACAACGTATAATGTATAACGTATAACGTATAACGTATAACCTATAACGTATAACGTATAACCTATAACGTAATACGTATAACGTGTAACGTATAACGTATAACGCATAACGTATAACGTATAACGTATAACGTATAACGTATATCGTATACCGTATACCGTATAACGTATAACGCGTAACGTATAACGTATAAAGTATAGCGTATAACGTATATCGTATAACGTATAACGTTTAACGTATAACGTATAACGTATAACGTATAACGTATAACGTATAACGTATAACGTATAGCGTATAACGTATATCGTATAGCATATAACGTATAACGTATAACGTTTAACGTACAACGTATAACGTATAACGTATAACGTATAACGTATAACGTATAACGTATATCGTATAACGTATAACGTATATCGCATAACGTATAACGTACAACGTATAATGTATAACGTATAACGTATAACGTATAACCTATAACGTATAACGTATAACCTATAACGTAATACGTATAACGTATAACGTATAACGTATAACGCATAACGTATAACGTATAACGTATAACGTATAACGTATATCGTATACCGTATACCGTATAACGTATAACGCGTAACGTATAACGTATAAAGTATAGCGTATAACGTATATCGTATAACGTATAACGTTTAACGTATAACGTATAACGTATAACGTATAACGTATAGCGTATAACGTATAGCGTATAACGTATATCGTATAGCATATAACGTATAACGTATAACGTTTAACGTACAACGTATAACGTATAACGTATAACGTATAACGTATAACGTATAACGTATAACGTATAACGTATAACGTATAACGTATAACGTATAACGTATAACGTATAACGTATAACCTATAACAAATAACGTATAACGTATAACGTATAACGTATGACGTATAACGTAGAACGTATAACGTATAACGTATAACGTATAACGTATAACGTATAACGTATAACGTATAACGTATAACGTATAACGTATAACGTATAACGTATAACGTATAACGTACAACGAGTTACGTATAACGTATAACGTATAACGTATAACGTATAACGTATAACGTATAACGTATAACGTATATCGTATAACGTATAACGTATATCGCATAACGTATAACGTACAACGTATAATGTATAACGTATAACGTATAACGTATAACCTATAACGTATAACGTATAACCTATAACGTAATACGTATAACGTATAACGTATAACGTATAACGCATAACGTATAACGTATAACGTATAACGTATAACGTATAACGTATACCGTATAACGTGTAACGCGTAACGTATGACGTATAAAGTATAGCGTACAACGTATATCGTATAACGTATAACGTTTAACGTATAACGTATAACGTATAACGTATAACGTATAACGTATAACGTATAGCGTATAACGTATATCGTATAGCATATAACGTATAACGTATAACGTTTAACGTACAACGTATAACGTATAACGTATAACGTATAACGTATAACGTATAACGTATAACGTATAACGTATAACGTATATCGCATAACGTATAACGTACAACGTATAATGTATAACGTATAACGTATAACGTATAACCTATAACGTATAACGTATAACCTATAACGTAATACGTATAACGTATAACGTATAACGTATAACGCATAACGTATAACGTATAACGTATAACGTATAACGTATAACGTATACCGTATAACGTGTAACGCGTAACGTATGACGTATAAAGTATAGCGTACAACGTATATCGTATAACGTATAACGTTTAACGTATAACGTATAACGTATAACGTATAACGTATAACGTATAACGTATAGCGTATAACGTATATCGTATAGCATATAACGTATAACGTATAACGTTTAACGTACAACGTATAACGTATAACGTATAACGTATAACGTATAACGTATAACGTATAACGTATAACGTATAACGTATAACGTATAACGTATAACGTACAACGAGTTACGTATAACGTATAACGTATAACGTATAACGTATAACGTATAACGTATAACGTATATCGTATAACGTATAACGTATATCGCATAACGTATAACGTACAACGTATACTGTATAACGTATAACGTATAACGTATAACCTATAACGTATAACGAATAACCTATAACGTAATACGTATAACGTATAACGTATAACGTATAACGCATAACGTATAACGTATAACGTATAACGTATAACGTACAACGTATAACGTACAACGTACAACGTACAACGTATAATGTACAACGTACAACGTGTAACGTATAACGTATAACGTATAACGTATAACGTATAACGTATAACGTGTAACGTATAACGTATAACGTATAACGTATAACGTATAACGTATAACGTATAACGTATAACGTATAACGTATAACGTATAACGTATAACTTATAACGTATAACGTATAACGTATATCGTACAACGTATAACGTATAACGTATAACGTATAACGTATAACGTATAAAGTATAACGTATAACGTATAACGTATAACGTATGACGTATAACGTAGAACGTAGAACGTATAACGTATAACGTATAACGTATAACGTATAACGTATAACGTATAACGTATAACGTATAACGTATAACGTATAACGGATAACGTATAACGTATAACGTATAACGTACAACGAGTTACGTATAACGTATAACGTATAACGTATAATGTATAACGTATAACGTATAACGTACAACGTATAACGTACAACGTATAACGTACTACGTCTAACGTACAAAGTATAACGTATAACGTATAACGTATAACGTATAACGTATAACGTATAACGTATAACGTATAACGTATAACGTATAACGTATAACGTATAACCTATAACGTATAACGTATAACGTATAACGTATAACGTATAACGTATAAAGTATAACGTATAACGTATAACGTATAACGTATAACGTATAACGTAGAACGTATAACGTAGAACGTAGAACGTAGAACGTATAACGTATAACGTATAACGTATAACGTATAACGTATAACGTATAACGTATAACGTATAACGTATAACGTATTACGTATAACGTATAACGTATAACGTATAACGTATAACGTATAACGTATAACGTATATCGTATAACGTATAACGTATATCGCATAACGTATAACGTACAACGTATACTGTATAACGTATAACCTATAACGTATAACGTATAACGTATAACATATAACGTATAACGTATAACGTATACCGTATAACGTATAACGCGTAACGTATAACGTATAAAGTATAGCGTATAACGTATATCGTATAACGTATAACGTTTAACGTATAACGTATAACGTATAACGTATAACGTATAACGTATAACGTATAGCGTATAACGTATATCGTATAGCATATAACGTATAACGTATAACGTTTAACGTACAAGGTATAACGTATAACGTATAACGTATAACGTATAACGTATAACGTATAACGTATAACGTATAACGTATAACGTATAACGTATAACGTATAACGTATAACGTATAACCTATAACAAATAACGTATAACGTATAACGTATAACGTATGACGTATAACGTAGAACGTATAACGTATAACGTATAACGTATAACGTATAACGTATAACGTATAACGTATAACGTATAACGTATAACGTATAACGTATAACGTATAACGTACAACGAGTTACGTATAACGTATAACGTATAACGTATAACGTATAACGTATAACGTATAACGTATAACGTATAACGTATATCGTATAACGTATAACGTATATCGCATAACGTATAACGTACAACGTATACTGTATAACGTATAACGTATAACGTATAACCTATAACGTATAACGTATAACCTATAACGTAATACGTATAACGTATAACGTATAACGTATAACGTATAACGCATAACGTATAACGTATAACGTATAACGTATAACGTATAACGTATAACGTATAACGTATACCGTATAACGTATAACGCGTAACGTATAACGTATAAAGTATAGCGTATAACGTATATCGTATAACGTATAACGTTTAACGTATAACGTATAACGTATAACGTATAACGTATAACGTATAACGTATAGCGTATAACGTATAACGTATGACGTATAACGTATAACGTATTACGTATAACGTATAACGTATAACCTATAACGTATAACGTATAACGTATAACGTATAACGTATAGCGTATAACGTATAAAGTATAACGTATAACGTATAACGTATAACGTATAACGTATAACGTAGAACGTATAACGTAGAACGTATATCGTATAGCATATAACGTATAACGTATAACGTTTAACGTACAACGTATAACGTATAACGTATAACGTATAACGTATAACGTATAACGTATAACGTATAACGTATAACGTATAACGTATAACGTATAACGTATAACGTATAACGTATAACGTATAACGTATAACGTATAACGTATAACGTATAACGTATAACGCATAACGTATAACGTATAACGTATAACGTATATCGTATAACGTATAACGTATATCGCATAACGTATAACGTACAACGTATACTGTATAACGTATAACGTATAACGTATAACCTATAACGTATAACGTATAACCTATAACGTAATACGTATAACGTATAACGTATAACGTATAACGCATAACGTATAACGTATAACGTATAACGTACAACGTATAACGTACAACGTATAACGTACAACGTATAACGTACAACGTATAACGTATAACGTGTAACGTATAACGTATAACGTATAACGTATAACGTATAACGTATAACGTATAACGTATAACGTATAACGTATAACGTATAACGTATAACGTATAACGTATAACGTTTAACGTATAACGTACAACGAGTTACGTATAACGTCTATCGTATAACGTATAACGTATAACGTATAACGTATAACGTATAACGTATAGTGTATAACGTATAACTTTTAACGTATAACGTATACTGTATAACGTATAACCTATAACGTATAACGTATAACCTATAACGTAATACGTATAACGTATAACGTATAACGTATAACGTATAACGTATAACGTATAACGTATAACGTATAACGTATAACGTACAACGTATACTGTATAACGTATAACGTATAACGTATAACGTATAACCTATAACGTAATACGTATAACGTATAACGTATAACGTATAACGCATAACGTATAACGTATAACGTATAACGTATAACGTATAACGTATGACGTATAACGTAGAACGTATAACGTATAACGTATAACGTATAACGCATAACGTATAACGTATAACGTATAACGTACAACGTATAACGTACAACGTATAACGTACAACGTATAACGTATAACGTATAACGTATAACGTATAACGTATAACGTATAACGTATAACGTATAACGTATAACGTATAACGTATAACGTATAAAGTATAACGTATTACGTATAACGTATAACGTATAACGTATAACGTAGAACGTATAACGTAGAACGTATAACGTATAACGTATATCGCATAACGTATAACGTACAACGTATACTGTATAACGTTTAACGTACAAAGTATAACGTATAACGTATAACGTATAACGTATAACGTATAACGTATAATGTACAACGTACAACGTGTAACGTATAACGTATAACGTATAACGTATAACGTATAACGTATAACGTGTAACGTATAACGTATAACGTATAACGTATAACGTATAACGTATAACGTATAACGTATAACGTATAACGTATAACGTATATCGCATAACGTATAACGTACAACGTATACTGTATAACGTATAACGTATAACGTATAACCTATAACGTATAACGAATAACCTATAACGTAATACGTATAACGTATAACGTATAACGTATAACGCATAACGTATAACGTATAACGTATAACGTATAACGTACAACGTATAACGTACAACGTACAACGTACAACGTATAATGTACAACGTACAACGTGTAACGTATAACGTATAACGTATAACGTATAACGTATAACGTATAACGTGTAACGTATAACGTATAACGTATAACGTATAACGTATAACGTATAACGTATAACGTATAACGTATAACGTATAACGTATAACGTATAACTTATAACGTATAACGTATAACGTATATCGTACAACGTATAACGTATAACGTATAACGTATAACGTATAACGTATAAAGTATAACGTATAACGTATAACGTATAACGTATGACGTATAACGTAGAACGTAGAACGTATAACGTATAACGTATAACGTATAACGTATAACGTATAACGTATAACGTATAACGTATAACGTATAACGTATAACGGATAACGTATAACGTATAACGTATAACGTACAACGAGTTACGTATAACGTATAACGTATAACGTATAATGTATAACGTATAACGTATAACGTACAACGTATAACGTACAACGTATAACGTACTACGTCTAACGTACAAAGTATAACGTATAACGTATAACGTATAACGTATAACGTATAACGTATAACGTATAACGTATAACGTATAACGTATAACGTATAACCTATAACGTATAACGTATAACGTATAACGTATAACGTATAACGTATAAAGTATAACGTATAACGTATAACGTATAACGTATAACGTATAACGTAGAACGTATAACGTAGAACGTAGAACGTAGAACGTATAACGTATAACGTATAACGTATAACGTATAACGTATAACGTATAACGTATAACGTATAACGTATAACGTATTACGTATAACGTATAACGTATAACGTATAACGTATAACGTATAACGTATAACGTATAACGTATAACGTATAACGTATAACGTATAACGTATAACTTATAACGTATAACGTATAACGTATATCGTACAACGTATAACGTATAACGTATAACGTATAACGTATAACGTATAAAGTATAACGTATAACGTATAACGTATAACGTATGACGTATAACGTAGAACGTAGAACGTATAACGTATAACGTATAACGTATAACGTATAACGTATAACGTATAACGTATAACGTATAACGTATAACGTATAACGGATAACGTATAACGTATAACGTATAACGTACAACGAGTTACGTATAACGTATAACGTATAACGTATAATGTATAACGTATAACGTATAACGTACAACGTATAACGTACAACGTATAACGTACTACGTCTAACGTACAAAGTATAACGTATAACGTATAACGTATAACGTATAACGTATAACGTATAACGTATAACGTATAACGTATAACGTATAACGTATAACCTATAACGTATAACGTATAACGTATAACGTATAACGTATAACGTATAAAGTATAACGTATAACGTATAACGTATAACGTATAACGTATAACGTAGAACGTATAACGTAGAACGTAGAACGTAGAACGTATAACGTATAACGTATAACGTATAACGTATAACGTATAACGTATAACGTATAACGTATAACGTATAACGTATTACGTATAACGTATAACGTATAACGTATAACGTATAACGTATAACGTATAACGTATATCGTATAACGTATAACGTATATCGCATAACGTATAACGTACAACGTATACTGTATAACGTATAACCTATAACGTATAACGTATAACGTATAACATATAACGTATAACGTATAACGTATACCGTATAACGTATAACGCGTAACGTATAACGTATAAAGTATAGCGTATAACGTATATCGTATAACGTATAACGTTTAACGTATAACGTATAACGTATAACGTATAACGTATAACGTATAACGTATAGCGTATAACGTATATCGTATAGCATATAACGTATAACGTATAACGTTTAACGTACAAGGTATAACGTATAACGTATAACGTATAACGTATAACGTATAACGTATAACGTATAACGTATAACGTATAACGTATAACGTATAACGTATAACGTATAACGTATAACCTATAACAAATAACGTATAACGTATAACGTATAACGTATGACGTATAACGTAGAACGTATAACGTATAACGTATAACGTATAACGTATAACGTATAACGTATAACGTATAACGTATAACGTATAACGTATAACGTATAACGTATAACGTACAACGAGTTACGTATAACGTATAACGTATAACGTATAACGTATAACGTATAACGTATAACGTATAACGTATAACGTATATCGTATAACGTATAACGTATATCGCATAACGTATAACGTACAACGTATACTGTATAACGTATAACGTATAACGTATAACCTATAACGTATAACGTATAACCTATAACGTAATACGTATAACGTATAACGTATAACGTATAACGTATAACGCATAACGTATAACGTATAACGTATAACGTATAACGTATAACGTATAACGTATAACGTATACCGTATAACGTATAACGCGTAACGTATAACGTATAAAGTATAGCGTATAACGTATATCGTATAACGTATAACGTTTAACGTATAACGTATAACGTATAACGTATAACGTATAACGTATAACGTATAGCGTATAACGTATAACGTATGACGTATAACGTATAACGTATTACGTATAACGTATAACGTATAACCTATAACGTATAACGTATAACGTATAACGTATAACGTATAGCGTATAACGTATAAAGTATAACGTATAACGTATAACGTATAACGTATAACGTATAACGTAGAACGTATAACGTAGAACGTATATCGTATAGCATATAACGTATAACGTATAACGTTTAACGTACAACGTATAACGTATAACGTATAACGTATAACGTATAACGTATAACGTATAACGTATAACGTATAACGTATAACGTATAACGTATAACGTATAACGTATAACGTATAACGTATAACGTATAACGTATAACGTATAACGTATAACGTATAACGCATAACGTATAACGTATAACGTATAACGTATATCGTATAACGTATAACGTATATCGCATAACGTATAACGTACAACGTATACTGTATAACGTATAACGTATAACGTATAACCTATAACGTATAACGTATAACCTATAACGTAATACGTATAACGTATAACGTATAACGTATAACGCATAACGTATAACGTATAACGTATAACGTACAACGTATAACGTACAACGTATAACGTACAACGTATAACGTACAACGTATAACGTATAACGAGTAACGTATAACGTATAACGTATAACGTGTAACGTATAACGTATAACGTATAACGTATAACGTATAACGTATAACGTATAACGTATAACGTATAACGTTTAACGTATAACGTACAACGAGTTACGTATAACGTCTATCGTATAACGTATAACGTATAACGTATAACGTATAACGTATAACGTATAGTGTATAACGTATAACTTTTAACGTATAACGTATACTGTATAACGTATAACCTATAACGTATAACGTATAACCTATAACGTAATACGTATAACGTATAACGTATAACGTATAACGTATAACGTATAACGTATAACGTATAACGTATAACGTATAACGTACAACGTATACTGTATAACGTATAACGTATAACGTATAACGTATAACCTATAACGTAATACGTATAACGTATAACGTATAACGTATAACGCATAACGTATAACGTATAACGTATAACGTATAACGTATAACGTATGACGTATAACGTAGAACGTATAACGTATAACGTATAACGTATAACGCATAACGTATAACGTATAACGTATAACGTACAACGTATAACGTACAACGTATAACGTACAACGTATAACGTATAACGTATAACGTATAACGTATAACGTATAACGTATAACGTATAACGTATAACGTATAACGTATAACGTATAACGTATAAAGTATAACGTATTACGTATAACGTATAACGTATAACGTATAACGTAGAACGTATAACGTAGAACGTATAACGTATAACGTATATCGCATAACGTATAACGTACAACGTATACTGTATAACGTTTAACGTACAAAGTATAACGTATAACGTATAACGTATAACGTATAACGTATAACGTATAACGTATAACGTATAACGTATAACGTATAACGTATAACGTATAACGTTTAACGTATAGCGTATAACGTATATCGTATAGCACATAACGTATAACGTATAACGTTTAACGTACAAAGTATAACGTATAACGTATAACGTATAACGTATAACCTATAACGTATAACGTATAACCTATAACGTAATACGTATAACGTATAACGTACAACGTATAACGCATAACGTATAACGTATAACGTATAACGTACAACGTATAACGTACAACGTATAACGTACAACGTATAACGTACAACGTATAACGTATAACGTGTAACGTATAACGTATAACGTATAACGTATAACGTATAACGTATAACGTATAACGTATAACGTATAACGTATAACGTATAACGTATGACGTATAACGTATAACGTATAACGTATAACGTATAACGTATAACGTATAACGTACAACGAGTTACGTATAACGTCTAACGTATAACGTATAACGTATAACGTATAACGTATAACGTATAACGTATAACGTATAACGTATAGTGTATAATGTATAACGTATAACTTTTAACGTATAACGTATACTGTATAACGTATAACGTATAACGTATAACGTATAACGTATAACGTATTACGTATAACGTATAACGTATAACGTATAACTTATAACGTATAACGTATAACGTATATCGTATAACGTATAACGTATATCGCATAACGTATAACGTACAACGTATACTGTATAACGTATAACGTATAACGTATAACGGTTAACGTATAACGTATACCGTGTAACGTATAACGTATAACGTATAACGTATAACGTATAACGTATAACGTATAACGTATAACGTATAACGTATAACGTACAACGTATACTGTATAACGTATAACGTATAACGTATAACGTATAACGTTTAACGTACAACGTATAACGTATAACCTATAACAAATAACGTATAACGTGTAACGTATAACGTATAACGTATAACGTATAACGTATAACGTATAACGTATAACGTATAACGTATTACGTATAACGTATAACGTATAACGTATAACGTATAACGTATAACGTATAACGTATAACCTATAACGTATAACGTTTAACGTATAACGTATAACGTATAACGTATAACGTATAACGTATAACGTATAACGTATAAAGTATAACGTATAACGTATAACGTATAACGTATAACGTATAACGTATAACGTAGAACGTATGACGTATAACGTATAACGTATAACGTATAACGTAATACGTATAACGTATAACGTATAACGTATAACGGTTAACGTATAACGTATACCGTGTGACGTATAACGTATAACGTATAACGTATAACGTACAACGTATACTGTATAACGTATAACGTATAACGTATAACGTATAACCTATAACGTAATACGTATAACGTATAACGTATAACGTATAACGCATAACGTATAACGTATAACGTATAACGTACAACGTATAACGTACAACGTATAACGTACAACGTATAATGTACAACGTATACTGTATAACGTATAACGTATAACGTATAACGGTTAACGTATAACGTATACCGTGTAACGTATAACGTATAACGTATAACGTATAACGTATAACGTATAACGTATAACGTATAACGTATAACGTATAACGTACAACGTATACTGTATAACGTATAACGTATAACGTATAACGTATAACGTTTAACGTACAACGTATAACGTATAACCTATAACAAATAACGTATAACGTGTAACGTATAACGTATAACGTATAACGTATAACGTATAACGTATAACGTATAACGTATAACGTATTACGTATAACGTATAACGTATAACGTATAACGTATAACGTATAACGTATAACGTATAACCTATAACGTATAACGTTTAACGTATAACGTATAACGTATAACGTATAACGTATAACGTATAACGTATAACGTATAAAGTATAACGTATAACGTATAACGTATAACGTATAACGTATAACGTATAACGTAGAACGTATGACGTATAACGTATAACGTATAACGTATAACGTAATACGTATAACGTATAACGTATAACGTATAACGGTTAACGTATAACGTATACCGTGTGACGTATAACGTATAACGTATAACGTATAACGTACAACGTATACTGTATAACGTATAACGTATAACGTATAACGTATAACCTATAACGTAATACGTATAACGTATAACGTATAACGTATAACGCATAACGTATAACGTATAACGTATAACGTACAACGTATAACGTACAACGTATAACGTACAACGTATAATGTACAACGTATAACGTATAACGTGTAACGTATAACGTATAACGTATAACGTATAACGTATAACGTATAACGTATAACGTATAACGTATAACGTATAACGTATAACGTATAACGTATAACGTATAACGTATAACGTATAACGTATAACGTATAACGTATAACGTATAACGTATAACGTATAAAGTATAACGTATAACGTATAACGTATAACGTATAACGTAGAACGTATAACGTAGAACGTATAACGTATAACGTATATCGCATAACGTATAACGTACAACGTATACTGTATAACGTATAACCTATAACGTATAAAGTATAGCGTATAACGTATATCGTATAACGTATAACGTTTAACGTATAACGTATAACGTATAACGTATAACGTATAACGTATAACGTATAGCGTATAACGTATATCGTATAGCATATAACGTATAACGTATAACGTTTAACGTACAAGGTATAACGTATAACGTATAACGTATAACGTATAACGTATAACGTATAACGTATAACGTATACCGTATACCGTATAACGTATAACGCGTAACGTATAACGTATATCGTATAACGTATAACGTATATCGCATAACGTATAACGTACAACGTATACTGTATAACGTATAACGTATAACGTATAACCTATAACGTATATCGTATAACCTATAACGTAATACGTATAACGTATAACGTATAACGTATAACGCATAACGTATAACGTATAACGTATAACGTATAACGTATAACGTATAACGTATACCGTATAACGTATAACGCGTAACGTATAACGTATAAAGTATAGCGTATAACGTATATCGTATAACGTTTAACGTACAACGTATAACGTATAACGTATACCGTTTAACGTATATCGTATAACGTATAACGTATAACGTACAACGTATAACGTATAACCTATAACAAATAACGTATAACGTGTAACGTATAACGTATAACGTATAACGTATAACGTATAACGTATAACGTATTACGTATAACGTATAACGTATAACGTATAACGTATAACGTATAACGTATAACGTATAACCTATAACGTATAACGTATAACGTATGACGTATAACGTATAACGTATAACGTATAACGTATAACGTATAAAGTATAACGTATAACGTATAACGTATAACGTATAACGTATAACGTATAACGTAGAACGTATAACGTATAACGTATAACGTATAACGTATAACGTAATACGTATAACGTATAACGTATAACGTATAACGTATGACGTATAACGTATAACGTATAACGTATAACGTATAACGTATAAAGTATAACGTATATCGTATAACCTATAACGTAATACGTATAACGTATAACGTATAACGTATAACGTATATCGTATAACGTATAACGTTTAACGTATAACGTATAACGTATAATGTATAACGTATAACGTATATCGTATAGCGTATAACGTATATCGTATAGCATATAACGTATAACGTATAACGTTTAACGTACAACGTATAACGTATAACGTATAACGTATAACGTATAACGTATAACGTATAACGTATAACGTTTAACGTACAACGTATAACGTATAACGTATACCGTTTAACGTATATCGTATAACGTATAACGTATAACGTATAACGTATAACGTATAACGTATAACGTATAACGTATAACCTATAACAAATAACGTATAACGTGTAACGTATAACGTATAACGTATAACGTATAACGTATAACGTATAACGTATAACGTATAACGTATAACGTATAACGTATAACGTCTAACGTATAACGTATAACGTATAACGTATAACGTATAACGTATAACGTATAACGTATAACGTATCACGTATATCGTATAACGTATAACGTATATCGCATAACGTATAACGTACAACGTATACTGTATAACGTATAACGTATAACGTATAACCTATAACGTATAACGTATAACCTATAACGTAATACGTATAACGTATAACGTATAACGTATAACGCATAACGTATAACGTATAACGTATAACGTATAACGTATATCGTATACCGTATACCGTATAACGTATAACGCGTAACGTATAACGTATAAAGTATAGCGTATAACGTATATCGTATAACGTATAACGTTTAACGTATAACGTATAACGTATAACGTATAACGTATAACGTATAACGTATAGCGTATAACGTATATCGTATAGCATATAACGTATAACGTATAACGTTTAACGTACAACGTATAACGTATAACGTATAACGTATAACGTATAACGTATAACGTATAACGTATAACGTATAACGTATAACGTATAACGTATAACGTATAACGTATAACGTATAACGTATAACGTATAACCTATAACAAATAACGTATAACGTATAACGTATAACGTATGACGTATAACGTAGAACGTATAACGTATAACGTATAACGTATAACGTATAACGTATAACGTATAACGTATAACGTATAACGTATAACGTATAACGCATAACGTATAACGTATAACGTATAACGTATAACGTATATCGTATACCGTATACCGTATAACGTATAACGCGTAACGTATAACGTATAAAGTATAGCGTATAACGTATATCGTATAACGTATAACGTATAACGTATAACGTATAACGTATAACGTATAACGTATAACGTATAACGTATAACGTATAACGCATAACGTATAACGTATAACGTATAACGTATATCGTATAACGTATAACGTATATCGCATAACGTATAACGTACAACGTATACTGTATAACGTATAACGTATAACGTATAACCTATAACGTATAACGTATAACCTATAACGTAATACGTATAACGTATAACGTATAACGTATAACGCATAACGTATAACGTATAACGTATAACGTACAACGTATAACGTACAACGTATAACGTACAACGTATAACGTACAACGTATAACGTATAACGTGTAACGTATAACGTATAACGTATAACGTATAACGTATAACGTATAACGTATAACGTATAACGTATAACGTATAACGTATAACGTATAACGTATAACGTATAACGTATAACGTTTAACGTATAACGTACAACGAGTTACGTATAACGTCTAACGTATAACGTATAACGTATAACGTATAACGTATAACGTATAACGTATAGTGTATAACGTATAACTTTTAACGTATAACGTATACTGTATAACGTATAACCTATAACGTATAACGTATAACCTATAACGTAATACGTATAACGTATAACGTATAACGTATAACGTATAACGTATAACGTATAACGTATAACGTATAACGTATAACGTATAACGTATAACGTACAACGTATACTGTATAACGTATAACGTATAACGTATAACGTATAACGTATAACCTATAACGGAATACGTATAACGTATAACGTATAACGTATAACGCATAACGTATAACGTATAACGTATAACGTATAACGTATAACGTATAACGTATGACGTATAACGTAGAACGTATAACGTATAACGTATAACGCATAACGTATAACGTATAACGTATAACGTACAACGTATAACGTACAACGTATAACGTACAACGTATAACGTATAACGTATAACGTATAACGTATAACGTATAACGTATAACGTATAACGTATAACGTATAACGTATAACGTATAACGTATAAAGTATAACGTATTACGTATAACGTATAACGTATAACGTATAACGTAGAACGTATAACGTAGAACGTATAACGTATAACGTATATCGCATAACGTATAACGTACAACGTATACTGTATAACGTATAACCTATAACGTATAAAGTATAGCGTATAACGTATATCGTATAACGTATAACGTTTAACGTATAACGTATAACGTATAACGTATAACGTATAACGTATAACGTATAGCGTATAACGTATATCGTATAGCATATAACGTATAACGTATAACGTTTAACGTACAAGGTATAACGTATAACGTATAACGTATAACGTATAACGTATAACGTATAACGTATAAGGTATAACGTATAACGTATAACGTATAACGTATAACGTATAACCTATAACAAATAACGTATAACGTATAACGTATAACGTATGACGTATAACGTAGAACGTATAACGTATAACGTATAACGTATAACGTATAACGTATAACGTATAACGTATAACGTATAACGTATAACGTATAACGTATAACGTATAACGTATTACGTATAACGTATAACGTATAACGTATAACGTATAACGTATAACGTATAACGTATAACCTATAACGTATAACGTATAACGTATAACGTATAACGTATAACGTATAACGTATAACGTATAAAGTATAACGTATAACGTATAACGTATAACGTATAACGTATAACGTATAACGTAGAACGTATGACGTATAACGTATAACGTATAACGTATAACGTATAAAGTATAACGTATAACGTATAACGTATAACGTATAACGTATAACGTATAACGTAGAACGTATGACGTATAACGTATAACGTATAACGTATAACGTAATACGTATAACGTATAACGTATAACGTATAACGGTTAACGTATAACGTATACCGTGTGACGTATAACGTATAACGTATAACGTATAACGTATAACGTATAACGTATAACGTATAACGTATAACGTATAACGTATAACGTATAACGTATAACGTATAACGTAGAACGTATAACGTATAACGTATAACGTATAACGTATAACGTATAACGTATAACGTATAACGTACAACGTATACTGTATAACGTATAACGTATAACGTATAACGTATAACGTTTAACGTGCAACGTATAACGTATAACGTATACCGTTTAACGCATATCGTATAACGTATAACGTATAACGTATAACGTATAACGTATAACGTATAACGTATAACCTATAACAAATAACGTATAACGTGTAACGTATAACGTATAACGTATAATGTATAACGTATAACGTATAACGTATAACGTATAACGTATAACGTATAACGTATAACGTATAACGTATAACGTATAACGTATAACGTATAACGTATAACGTATAACGTAGAACGTATAACGTATAACGTATAACGTATAACGTATAACGTATAACGTATATCGTATAACGTATAACGTATATCGCATAACGTATAACGTACAACGTATACTGTATAACGTATAACGTATAACGTATAACGTATAACGTTTAACGTACAACGTATAACGTATAACGTATACCGTTTAACGTATATCGTATAACGTATAACGTATAACGTATAACGTATAACGTATAACGTATAACCTATAACAAATAACGTATAACGTGTAACGTATAACGTATAACGTATAACGTATAACGTATAACGTATAACGTATTACGTATAACGTATAACGTATAACGTATAACGTATAACGTATAACGTATAACGTATAACGTATAACGTATAACGTATAACGAATTACGTATAACGTATAACGTATAACGTATAACTTATAACGTATAAGGTATAACGTATAACGTATAACGTATAACGTATAACGTATAACGTATAACGTAGAACGTATAACGTATAACGTATAACGTATAACGTATAACGTATAACGTATAACGTACAACGTATACTGTATAACGTATAACGTATAACGTATAACGTATAACGTATAACGTATAACCTATAACAAATAACGTATAACGTGTAACGTATAACGTATAACGTATAACGTATAACGTATAACGTATAACGTATAACGTATAACGTATAACGTATAACGTATTACGTATAACGTATAACGTATAACGTATAACTTATAACGTATAACGTATAACGTATATCGTATAACGTATAACGTATATCGCATAACGTATAACGTACAACGTATACTGTATAACGTATAACGTATAACGTATAACGGTTAACGTATAACGTATACCGTGTAACGTATAACGTATAACGTATAACGTATAACGTATAACGTATAACGTATAACGTATAACGTATAACGTATAACGTACAACGTATACTGTATAACGTATAACGTATAACGTATAACGTATAACGTTTAACGTACAACGTATAACGTATAACCTATAACAAATAACGTATAACGTGTAACGTATAACGTATAACGTATAACGTATAACGTATAACGTATAACGTATAACGTATAACGTATAACGTATTACGTATAACGTATAACGTATAACGTATAACGTATAACGTATAACGTATAACGTATAACCTATAACGTATAACGTATAACGTATAACGTATAACGTATAACGTATAACGTATAACGTATAAAGTATAACGTATAACGTATAACGTATAACGTATAACGTATAACGTATAACGTAGAACGTATGACGTATAACGTATAACGTATCACGTATAACGTATAAAGTATAACGTATAACGTATAACGTATAACGTATAACGTACAACGTATAACGTAGAACGTATGACGTATAACGTATAACGTATAACGTATAACGTAATACGTATAACGTATAACGTATAACGTATAACGGTTAACGTATAACGTATACCGTGTGACGTATAACGTATAACGTATAACGTATAACGTATAACGTATAACGTATAACGTATAACGTATAACGTATAACGTATAACGTATAACGTATAACGTATAACGTAGAACGTATAACGTATAACGTATAACGTATAACGTATAACGTATAACGTATAACGTACAACGTATACTGTATAACGTATAACGTATAACGTATAACGTATAACGTTTAACGTACAACGTATAACGTATAACGTATACCGTTTAACGCATATCGTATAACGTATAACGTATAACGTATAACGTATAACGTATAACGTATAACGTATAACCTATAACAAATAACGTATAACGTGTAACGTATAACGTATAACGTATAATGTATAACGTATAACGTATAACGTATAACGTATAACGTATAACGTATAACGTATAACGTATAACGTATAACGTATAACGTATAACGTATAACGTATAACGTATAACGTAGAACGTATAACGTATAACGTATAACGTATAACGTATAACGTATAACGTATATCGTATAACGTATAACGTATATCGCATAACGTATAACGTACAACGTATACTGTATAACGTATAACGTATAACGTATAACGTATAACGTTTAACGTACAACGTATAACGTATAACGTATACCGTTTAACGTATATCGAATAACGTATAACGTATAACGTATAACGTATAACGTATAACGTATAACCTATAACAAATAACGTATAACGTGTAACGTATAACGTATAACGTATAACGTATAACGTATAACGTATAACGTATTACGTATAACGTATAACGTATAACGTATAACGTATAACGTATAACGTATAACGTATAACGTATAACGAATTACGTATAACGTATAACGTATAACGTATAACTTATAACGTATAAGGTATAACGTATAACGTATAACGTATAACGTATAACGTATAACCTATAACAAATAACGTATAACGTATAACGTATAACGTATGACGTATAACGTATAAAGCATAACGTATAACGTATAACGTATAACGTATAACGTATAACGAATACCGTATAACGTATAACGCGTAACGTATAACGTATAAAGTATAGCGTATAACGTATATCGTATAACGTATAACGTTTAACGTATAACGTATAACGTATAACGTATAACGTATAACGTATAACGTATAACGTATAACGTATAACGTATAACGTATAACGTATAACGTATAACGTATAACGTATAACGTATAACGTATATCGTATAACGTATAACGTATATCGCATAACGTATAACGTACAACGTATACTGTATAACGTATAACGTATAACGTATAACCTATAACGTATAACGTATAACCTATAACGTAATACGTATAACGTATAACGTATAACGTATAACGTATAACGTATAACGTATTACGTATAACGTATAACGTATAACGTATAACGTATATCGTATAACGTATATCGTATATCGTATAACGTATAACGTATATCGCATAACGTATAACGTACAACGTATACTGTATAACGTATAACCTATAACGTATAACGTATAACGTATAACATATAACGTATAACGTATAACGTATACCGTATAACGTATAACGTGTAACGTATAACGTATAACGTATAACGTATAGCGTATAACGTATATCGTATAGCATATAACGTATAACGTATAACGTTTAACGTACAAAGTATAACGTATAACGTATAACGTATAACGTATAACGTATAACGTATAACGTATAACGTATAACGTATAACGTATAACGTATAACGTATAACGTATAACGTATAACGTATAACGTATAACGTACAACGAGTTACGTATAACGTCTAACGTATAACGTATAACGTATAACGTATAACGTATAACGTATAACGTATAACGTATAACGTATAGTGTATAACGTATAACGTATAACTTTTAACGTATAACGTATACTGTATAACGTATAACGTATAACGTATAACGTATAACGTATAACGTATTACGTATAACGTATAACGTATAACGTATAACTTATAACGTATAACGTATAACGTATATCGTATAACGTATAACGTATATCGCATAACGTATAACGTACAACGTATACTGTATAACGTATAACGTATAACGTATAACGGTTAACGTATAACGTATACCGTGTAACGTATAACGTATAACGTATAACGTATAACGTATAACGTATAACGTATAACGTATAACGTATAACGTATAACGTACAACGTATACTGTATAACGTATAACGTATAACGTATAACGTATAACGTTTAACGTACAACGTATAACGTATAACCTATAACAAATAACGTATAACGTGTAACGTATAACGTATAACGTATAACGTATAACGTATAACGTATAACGTATAACGTATAACGTATTACGTATAACGTATAACGTATAACGTATAACGTATAACGTATAACGTATAACGTATAACCTATAACGTATAACGTATAACGTATAACGTATAACGTATAACGTATAACGTATAACGTATAACGTATAACGTATAAAGTATAACGTATAACGTATAACCTATAACGTATAACGTATAACGTATAACGTAGAACGTATGACGTATAACGTATAACGTATAACGTACAACGTATACTGTATAACGTATAACGTATAACGTATAACGTATAACCTATAACGTAATACGTATAACGTATAACGTATAACGTATAACGCATAACGTATAACGTATAACGTATAACGTACAACGTATAACGTACAACGTATAACGTACAACGTATAATGTACAACGTATAACGTATAACGTGTAACGTATAACGTATAACGTATAACGTATAACGTATAACGTATAACGTATAACGTATAACGTATAACGTATAACGTATAAAGTATAGCGTATAACGTATATCGTATAACGTATAACGTTTAACGTATAACGTATAACGTATAACGTATAACGTATAACGTATAACGTATAGCGTATAACGTACAACGTATACTGTATAACGTATAACCTATAACGTATAAAGTATAGCGTATAACGTATATCGTATAACGTATAACGTTTAACGTATAACGTTTAACGTACAACGTATAACGTATAACCTATAACAAATAACGTATAACGTGTAACGTATAACGTATAACGTATAACGTATAACGTATAACGTATAACGTATAACGTATAACGTATAACGTATAACGTATTACGTATAACGTATAACGTATAACGTATAACGTATAACGTATAACGTATAACGTATAACCTATAACGTATAACGTATAACGTATAACGTATAACGTATAACGTATAACGTATAACGTATAACGTATAACGTATAAAGTATAACGTATAACGTATAACGTATAACGTATAACGTATAACGTATAACGTATAACGTAGAACGTATGACGTATAACGTATAACGTATAACGTACAACGTATACTGTATAACGTATAACGTATAACGTATAACGTATAACCTATAACGTAATACGTATAACGTATAACGTATAACGTATAACGCATAACGTATAACGTATAACGTATAACGTACAACGTATAACGTACAACGTATAACGTACAACGTATAATGTACAACGTATAACGTATAACGTGTAACGTATAACGTATAACGTATAACGTATAACGTATAACGTATAACGTATAACGTATAACGTATAACGTATAACGTATAACGTATAACGTATAACGTATAACGTATAACGTATAACGTATAACGTATAACGTATAACGTATAAAGTATAACGTATAACGTATAACGTATAACGTATAACGTATAACGTAGAACGTATAACGTAGAACGTATAACGTATAACGTATATCGCATAACGTATAACGTACAACGTATACTGTATAACGTATAACCTATAACGTATAAAGTATAGCGTATAACGTATATCGTATAACGTATAACGTTTAACGTATAACGTATAACGTATAACGTATAACGTATAACGTATAACGTATAGCGTATAACGTATATCGTATAGCATATAACGTATAACGTATAACGTTTAACGTACAAGGTATAACGTATAACGTAGAACGTATGACGTATAACGTATAACGTATAACGTACAACGTATACTGTATAACGTATAACGTATAACGTATAACGTATAACCTATAACAAATAACGTATAACGTATAACGTATAACGTATGACGTATAACGTATAAAGCATAACGTATAACGTATAACGTAGAACGTATAAAGTATAACGTATATCGCTTAACGTATAACGTACAACGTATACTGTATAACGTATAACCTATAACGTATAAAGTATAGCGTATAACGTATATCGTATAACGTATAACGTTTAACGTATAACGTATAACGTATAACGTATAACGTATAACGTATAACGTATAACGTATAACGTATAACGTATAACGTATAACGTATAACGTATAACGTATAACGTATAACGTACAACGAGTTACGTATAACGTATAACGTATAACGTATAACGTATAACGTATAACGTATAACGTATATCGTATAACGTATAACGTATATCGCATAACGTATAACGTACAACGTATACTGTATAACGTATAACGTATAACGTATAACCTATAACGTATAACGTATAACCTATAACGTAATACGTATAACGTATAACGTATAACGTATAACGTATAAAGCATAACGTATAACGTATAACGTATAACGTATAACGTATAACGTATACCGTATAACGTATAACGCGTAACGTATAACGTATAAAGTATAGCGTATAACGTATATCGTATAACGTATAACGTATAACGTATAACGTATAGCGTATAACGTATATCGTATAGCATATAACGTATAACGTATAACGTTTAACGTACAAAGTATAACGTATAACGTATAACGTATAACGTATAACGTATAACGTATAACGTATAACGTATAACGTATAACGTATAACGTATAACGTATAACGTATAACGTTTAACGTACAACGTATAACGTATAACCTATAACAAATAACGTATAACGTGTAACGTATAACGTATAACGTATAACGTATAACGTATAACGTATAACGTATAACGTATAACGTATAGCGTATAACGTATAACGTATAACGTATAACGTATAACGTATAACGGTTAACGTATAACGTATACCGTGTGACGTATAACGTATAACGTATAACGTATAACGTATAACGTATAACGTATAACGTATAACGTATAACGTATAACGTATAACGTATAACGTATAACGTATAACGTAGAACGTATAACGTATAACGTATAACGTATAACGTATAACGTATAACGTATAACGTACAACGTATACTGTATAACGTATAACGTATAACGTATAACGTATAACGTTTAACGTACAACGTATAACGTATAACGTATACCGTTTAACGCATATCGTATAACGTATAACGTATAACGTATAACGTATAACGTATAACGTATAACGTATAACCTATAACAAATAACGTATAACGTGTAACGTATAACGTATAACGTATAATGTATAACGTATAACGTATAACGTATAACGTATAACGTATAACGTATAACGTATAACGTATAACGTATAACGTATAACGTATAACGTATAACGTATAACGTATAACGTAGAACGTATAACGTATAACGTATAACGTATAACGTATAACGTATAACGTATATCGTATAACGTATAACGTATATCGCATAACGTATAACGTACAACGTATACTGTATAACGTATAACGTATAACGTATAACGTATAACGTTTAACGTACAACGTATAACGTATAACGTATACCGTTTAACGTATATCGAATAACGTATAACGTATAACGTATAACGTATAACGTATAACGTATAACCTATAACAAATAACGTATAACGTGTAACGTATAACGTATAACGTATAACGTATAACGTATAACGTATAACGTATTACGTATAACGTATAACGTATAACGTATAACGTATAACGTATAACGTATAACGTATAACGTATAACGAATTACGTATAACGTATAACGTATAACGTATAACTTATAACGTATAAGGTATAACGTATAACGTATAACGTATAACGTATAACGTATAACCTATAACAAATAACGTATAACGTATAACGTATAACGTATGACGTATAACGTATAAAGCATAACGTATAACGTATAACGTATAACGTATAACGTATAACGAATACCGTATAACGTATAACGCGTAACGTATAACGTATAAAGTATAGCGTATAACGTATATCGTATAACGTATAACGTTTAACGTATAACGTATAACGTATAACGTATAACGTATAACGTATAACGTATAACGTATAACGTATAACGTATAACGTATAACGTATAACGTATAACGTATAACGTATAACGTATAACGTATATCGTATAACGTATAACGTATATCGCATAACGTATAACGTACAACGTATACTGTATAACGTATAACGTATAACGTATAACCTATAACGTATAACGTATAACCTATAACGTAATACGTATAACGTATAACGTATAACGTATAACGTATAACGTATAACGTATTACGTATAACGTATAACGTATAACGTATAACGTATATCGTATAACGTATATCGTATATCGTATAACGTATAACGTATATCGCATAACGTATAACGTACAACGTATACTGTATAACGTATAACCTATAACGTATAACGTATAACGTATAACATATAACGTATAACGTATAACGTATACCGTATAACGTATAACGTGTAACGTATAACGTATAACGTATAACGTATAGCGTATAACGTATATCGTATAGCATATAACGTATAACGTATAACGTTTAACGTACAAAGTATAACGTATAACGTATAATGTATAACGTATAACGTATAACGTATAACGTATAACGTATAACGTATAACGTATAACGTATAACGTATAACGTATAACGTATAACGTATAACGTATAACGTACAACGAGTTACGTATAACGTCTAACGTATAACGTATAACGTATAACGTATAACGTATAACGTATAACGTATAACGTATAACGTATAGTGTATAACGTATAACGTATAACTTTTAACGTATAACGTATACTGTATAACGTATAACGTATAACGTATAACGTATAACGTATAACGTATAACGTATAACGTATTACGTATAACGTATAACGTATAACGTATAACTTATAACGTATAACGTATAACGTATATCGTATAACGTATAACGTATATCGCATAACGTATAACGTACAACGTATACTGTATAACGTATAACGTATAACGTATAACGGTTAACGTATAACGTATACCGTGTAACGTATAACGTATAACGTATAACGTATAACGTATAACGTATAACGTATAACGTATAACGTATAACGTATAACGTACAACGTATACTGTATAACGTATAACGTATAACGTATAACGTATAACGTTTAACGTACAACGTATAACGTATAACCTATAACAAATAACGTATAACGTGTAACGTATAACGTATAACGTATAACGTATAACGTATAACGTATAACGTATAACGTATAACGTATTACGTATAACGTATAACGTATAACGTATAACGTATAACGTATAACGTATAACGTATAACCTATAACGTATAACGTATAACGTATAACGTATAACGTATAACGTATAACGTATAACGTATAACGTATAACGTATAAAGTATAACGTATAACGTATAACCTATAACGTATAACGTATAACGTATAACGTAGAACGTATGACGTATAACGTATAACGTATAACGTACAACGTATACTGTATAACGTATAACGTATAACGTATAACGTATAACCTATAACGTAATACGTATAACGTATAACGTATAACGTATAACGCATAACGTATAACGTATAACGTATAACGTACAACGTATAACGTACAACGTATAACGTACAACGTATAATGTACAACGTATAACGTATAACGTGTAACGTATAACGTATAACGTATAACGTATAACGTATAACGTATAACGTATAACGTATAACGTATAACGTATAACGTATAAAGTATAGCGTATAACGTATATCGTATAACGTATAACGTTTAACGTATAACGTATAACGTATAACGTATAACGTATAACGTATAACGTATAGCGTATAACGTACAACGTATACTGTATAACGTATAACCTATAACGTATAAAGTATAGCGTATAACGTATATCGTATAACGTATAACGTTTAACGTATAACGTTTAACGTACAACGTATAACGTATAACCTATAACAAATAACGTATAACGTGTAACGTATAACGTATAACGTATAACGTATAACGTATAACGTATAACGTATAACGTATAACGTATAACGTATTACGTATAACGTATAACGTATAACGTATAACGTATAACGTATAACGTATAACGTATAACCTATAACGTATAACGTATAACGTATAACGTATAACGTATAACGTATAACGTATAACGTATAACGTATAACGTATAAAGTATAACGTATAACGTATAACGTATAACGTATAACGTATAACGTATAACGTATAACGTAGAACGTATGACGTATAACGTATAACGTATAACGTACAACGTATACTGTATAACGTATAACGTATAACGTATAACGTATAACCTATAACGTAATACGTATAACGTATAACGTATAACGTATAACGCATAACGTATAACGTATAACGTATAACGTACAACGTATAACGTACAACGTATAACGTACAACGTATAATGTACAACGTATAACGTATAACGTGTAACGTATAACGTATAACGTATAACGTATAACGTATAACGTATAACGTATAACGTATAACGTATAACGTATAACGTATAACGTATAACGTATAACGTATAACGTATAACGTATAACGTATAACGTATAACGTATAACGTATAAAGTATAACGTATAACGTATAACGTATAACGTATAACGTATAACGTAGAACGTATAACGTAGAACGTATAACGTATAACGTATATCGCATAACGTATAACGTACAACGTATACTGTATAACGTATAACCTATAACGTATAAAGTATAGCGTATAACGTATATCGTATAACGTATAACGTTTAACGTATAACGTATAACGTATAACGTATAACGTATAACGTATAACGTATAGCGTATAACGTATATCGTATAGCATATAACGTATAACGTATAACGTTTAACGTACAAGGTATAACGTATAACGTAGAACGTATGACGTATAACGTATAACGTATAACGTACAACGTATACTGTATAACGTATAACGTATAACGTATAACGTATAACCTATAACAAATAACGTATAACGTATAACGTATAACGTATGACGTATAACGTATAAAGCATAACGTATAACGTATAACGTAGAACGTATAAAGTATAACGTATATCGCTTAACGTATAACGTACAACGTATACTGTATAACGTATAACCTATAACGTATAAAGTATAGCGTATAACGTATATCGTATAACGTATAACGTTTAACGTATAACGTATAACGTATAACGTATAACGTATAACGTATAACGTATAACGTATAACGTATAACGTATAACGTATAACGTATAACGTATAACGTATAACGTATAACGTACAACGAGTTACGTATAACGTATAACGTATAACGTATAACGTATAACGTATAACGTATAACGTATATCGTATAACGTATAACGTATATCGCATAACGTATAACGTACAACGTATACTGTATAACGTATAACGTATAACGTATAACCTATAACGTATAACGTATAACCTATAACGTAATACGTATAACGTATAACGTATAACGTATAACGTATAAAGCATAACGTATAACGTATAACGTATAACGTATAACGTATAACGTATACCGTATAACGTATAACGCGTAACGTATAACGTATAAAGTATAGCGTATAACGTATATCGTATAACGTATAACGTATAACGTATAACGTATAGCGTATAACGTATATCGTATAGCATATAACGTATAACGTATAACGTTTAACGTACAAAGTATAACGTATAACGTATAACGTATAACGTATAACGTATAACGTATAACGTATAACGTATAACGTATAACGTATAACGTATAACGTATAACGTATAACGTTTAACGTACAACGTATAACGTATAACCTATAACAAATAACGTATAACGTGTAACGTATAACGTATAACGTATAACGTATAACGTATAACGTATAACGTATAACGTATAACGTATAGCGTATAACGTATAACGTATAACGTATAACGTATAACGTATAACGTATAACGTATAACGTATAACGTATAACGTATAACGTATAACGTATAACGTATAACGTATATCGTATAACGTATAATGTATATCGCATAACGTATAACGTACAACGTATACTGTATAACGTATAACGTATAACGTATAACCTATAGCGTATAACGTATAACCTATAACGTAATACGTATAACGTATAACGTATAACGTATAACGTATAACGCATAACGTATAACGTATAACGTATAACGTATAACGTATAACGTATAACGTATAGCGTATAACGTATATCGTATAGCATATAACGTATAACGTATAACGTTTAACGTACAAAGTATAACGTATAACGTATAACGTATAACGTATAACGTATAACGTATAACGTATAACGTATAACGTATAACGTATAACGTATAACGTTTAACGTACAACGTATAACGTATAACCTATAACAAATAACGTATAACGTGTAACGTATAACGTATAACGTATAACGTATAACGTATAACGTATAACGTATAACGTATAACGTATAACGTATTACGTATAACGTATAACGTATAACGTATAACGTATAACGTATAACGTATAACGTATAACCTATAACGTATAACGTATAACGTATAACGTATAACGTATAACGTATAACGTATAACGTATAACGTATAACGTATAAAGTATAACGTATAACGTATAACGTATAACGTATAACGTATAACGTATAACGTAGAACGTATGACGTATAACGTATAACGAATAACGTATAACGTAATACGTATAACGTATAACGTATAAGGTATAACGTATAACGTATAACGTATAACGTATAACGTATAACCTATAACAAATAACGTATAACGTATAACGTATAACGTATGACGTATAACGTAGAACGTATAACGTATAACGTATAACGTATAACGTATAACGTATAACGTATAACGTATAACGTATAACGTATAACGTATAACGTATAACGTATAACGTACAACGAGTTACGTATAACGTATGACGTATAACGTATAAAGCATAACGTATAACGTATAACGTATAACGTATAACGTATAACGTAATACGTATAACGTATAACGTATAACGTATAACGTATAACGGTTAACGTATAACGTATAACGTGTGACGTATAACGTATAACGTATAACGTATAACGTATAACGTATAACGTATAACGTATAACGTATAACGTATAACGTATAACGTATAACGTATTACGTATAACGTATAACGTATAACGTATTACGTATAACGTATAACGTATAACGTATAACTTATAACGTATAAGGTATAACGTATAACGTATAACGTATAACGTATAACGTATAACCTATAACAAATAACGTATAACGTATAACGTATAACGTATGACGTATAACGTATAAAGCATAACGTATAACGTATAACGTATAACGTATAACGTATAACGTATACCGTATAACGTATAACGCGTAACGCATAACGTATAAAGTATAGCGTATAACGTATATCGTATAACGTATAACGTTTAACGTATAACGTATAACGTATAACGTATAACGTATAACGTATAACGTATAACGTATAACGTATAACGTATAACGTATAACGTATAACGTATAACGTATAACGTATAACGTATAACGTATATCGTATAACGTATAACGTATATCGCATAACGTATAACGTACAACGTATACTGTATAACGTATAACGTATAACGTATAACCTATAACGTATAACGTATAACCTATAACGTAATACGTATAACGTATAACGTATAACGTATAACGTATAACGCATAACGTATAACGTATAACGTATAACGTATAACGTATAGCGTATAACGTATAACGTACAACGTATAACGTACAACGTATAACGTATAACGTATAACGTATAACGTAGAACGTATAACGTAGAACGTATAACGTATAACGTATAACGTATAACGTATAACGTATAACGTATAACGTATAACGTATAACGTATAACGTATAACGTATAACGTATTACGTATAACGTATAACGTATAACGTATAACGTATAACGTATAACGTATATCGTATATCGTATAACGTATAACGTATATCGCATAACGTATAACGTACAACGTATACTGTATAACGTATAACCTATAACGTATAACGTATAACGTATAACATATAACGTATAACGTATAACGTATACCGTATAACGTATAACGTGTAACGTATAACGCATAACGTATAACGTATAGCGTATAACGTATATCGTATAGCATATAACGTATAACGTATAACGTTTAACGTACAAAGTATAACGTATAACGTATAACGTATAACGTATAACGTATAACGTATAACGTATAACGTATAACGTATAACGTATAACGTATAACGTATAACGTATAACGTATAACCTATAACGTATAACGTATAACGTATAACGTATAACGTATAACGTATAAAGTATAACGTATAACGTATAACGTATAACGTATAACGTATAACGTAGAACGTATAACGTAGAACGTATAACGTATAACGTATATCGCATAACGTATAACGTACAACGTATACTGTATAACGTATAACCTATAACGTATAAAGTATAGCGTATAACGTATATCGTATAACGTATAACGTTTAACGTATAACGTATAACGTATAACGTATAACGTATAACGTATAACGTATAGCGTATAACGTATATCGTATAGCATATAACGTATAACGTATAACGTTTAACGTACAAGGTATAACGTATAACGTATAACGTATAACGTATAACGTATAACGTATAACGTATAAGGTATAACGTATAACGTATAACGTATAACGTATAACGTATAACGTATAACCTATAACAAATAACGTATAACGTATAACGTATAACGTATGACGTATAACGTAGAACGTATAACGTATAACGTATAACGTATAACGTATAACGTATAACGTATAACGTATAACGTATAACGTATAACGTATAACGTATAACGTATAACGTATAACGTATAACGTATAACGTATATCGTATAACGTATAACGTATATCGCATAACGTATAACGTACAACGTATACTGTATAACGTATAACGTATAACGTATAACCTATAGCGTATAACGTATAACCTATAACGTAATACGTATAACGTATAACGTATAACGTATAACGTATAACGCATAACGTATAACGTATAACGTATAACGTATAACGTATAACGTATAACGTATAACGTATAGCGTATAACGTATATCGTATAGCATATAACGTATAACGTATAACGTTTAACGTACAAAGTATAACGTATAACGTATAACGTATAACGTATAACGTATAACGTATAACGTATAACGTATAACGTATAACGTATAACGTATAACGTATAACGTATAACGTATAACGTATAACGTATAACGTATATCGTATAACGTATAACGTATATCGCATACCGTATAACGTACAACGTATACTGTATAACATATAACGTATAACGTATAACCTATAACGTATAACGTATAACCTATAACGTAATACGTATAACGTATAACGTACAACGTATAACGCATAACGTATAACGTATAACGTATAACGTACAACGTATAACGTACAACGTATAACGTACAACGTATAACGTACAACGTATAACGTATAACGTGTAACGTATAACGTGTAACGTATAACGTATAACGTATAACGTATAACGTATAACGTATAACGTATAACGTATAACGTATAACGTATAACGTATAACGTATAACGTATAACGTATAACGTATTACGTATAACGTATAACGTATAACGTACAACGAGTTACGTATAACGTCTAACGTATAACGTATAACGTATAACGTATAACGTATAACCTATAACGTAATACGTATAACGTATAACGTATAACGTATAACGTATAACGTATAACGTATAACGTATAACGTATAACGTATAACGTATAACGTATAACGTATAACGTATAACGTATAGTGTATAACGTATAACGTATAACTTTTAACGTATAACGTATACTGTATAACGTATAACGTATAACGTATAACCTATAACGTATAACGTATAACCTATAACGTAATACGTATAACGTATAACGTATAACGTATAACGTATAACGTATAACGTATAACGTATAACGTATAACGTATAACGTATAACGTATAACGTATAACGTATAACGTATAACGTATAACGTATAACGTATAACGTATAACGTATAACGTATAACGTATAACGTATAACGTATAACGTATAACGTATAACGTATAACGTATAACGTATAACGTATAACGTATAACGTATAACGTATAACGTATAACGTATAACGTATAACGTATAACGTATAACGTATAACGTATAACGTATAACGTATAACGTATAACGTATAACGTATAACGTATAACGTATAACGTATAACGTATAACGTATAACGTATAACGTATAACGTATAACGTATAACGTATAACGTATAACGTATAACGTATAACGTATAACGTATAACGTATAACGTATAACGTATAACGTATAACCTATAACGTAATACGTATAACGTATAACGTACAACGTATAACGCATAACGTATAACGTATAACGTATAACGTACAACGTATAACGTACAACGTATAACGTACAACGTATAACGTACAACGTATAACGTATAACGTGTAACGTATAACGTGTAACGTATAACGTATAACGTATAACGTATAACGTATAACGTATAACGTATAACGTATAACGTATAACGTATAACGTATAACGTATAACGTATAACGTATAACGTATTACGTATAACGTATAACGTATAACGTACAACGAGTTACGTATAACGTCTAACGTATAACGTATAACGTATAACGTATAACGTATAACGTATAACGTATAACGTATAACGTATAGTGTATAACGTATAACGTATAACTTTTAACGTATAACGTATACTGTATAACGTATAACGTACAACGTATAACGTATAACGTATACCGTTTAACGTATATCGTATAACGTATAACGTATAACGTATAACGTATAACGTATAACGTATAACCTATAACAAATAACGTATAACGTGTAACGTATAACGTATAACGTATAACGTATAACGTATAACGTATAACGTATTACGTATAACGTATAACGTATAACGTATAACGTATAACGTATAACGTATAACGTATAACGTATAACGTATTACGTATAACGTATAACGTATAACGTATAACTTATAACGTATAACGTATAACGTATATCGTATAACGTATAACGTATATCGCATAACGTATAACGTACAACGTATACTGTATAACGTATAACGTATAACGTATAACGTATAACGTATAACGTATAACTTATAACGTGTGACGTATAACGTGTAACGTATAACGTATAACGTATAACGTATAACGTATAACGTATAACGTATAACGTATAACGTATAACGTATAACGTATATCGTATAACGTATAACGTATATCGCATAACGTATAACGTACAACGTATACTGTATAACGTATAACGTATAACGTATAACGGTTAACGTATAACGTATACCGTGTAACGTATAACGTATAACGTATAACGTATAACGTATAACGTATAACGTATAACGTATAACGTATAACGTATAACGTATAACGTACAACGTATACTGTATAACGTATAACGTATAACGTATAACGTATAACGTTTAACGTACAACGTATAACGTATAACGTATAACAAATAACGTATAACGTGTAACGTATAACGTATAACGTATAACGTATAACGTATAACGTATAACGTATAACGTATAACGTATTACGTATAACGTATAACGTATAACGTATAACGTATAACGTATAACGTATAACGTATAACCTATAACGTATAACGTATAACGTATAACGTATAACGTATAACGTATAACGTATAACGTATAACGTATAACGTATAAAGTATAACGTATAACGTATAACGTATAACGTATAACGTATAACGTATAACGTATAACGTAGAACGTATGACGTATAACGTATAACGTATAACGTATAACGTAATACGTATAACGTATAACGTATAACGTATAACGGTTAACGTATAACGTATACCGTGTGACGTATAACGTATAACGTATAACGTATAACGTGTAACGTATAACGTATAACGTATAACGTATAACGTACAACGTATACTGTATAACGTATAACGTATAACGTATAACGTATAACGTTTAACGTACAACGTATAACGTATAACGTATACCGTTTAACGTATATCGTATAACGTATAACGTATAACGTATAACGTATAACGTATAACGTATAACGTATAACCTATAACAAATAACGTATAACGTGTAACGTATAACGTATAACGTATAATGTATAACGTATAACGTATAACGTATAACGTATAACGTATAACGTATAACGTATAACGTATAACGTATAACGTATAACGTATAACGTATAACGTATAACGTATAACGTATAACGTATAACGTAGAACGTATAACGTATAACGTATAACGTATAACGTATAACGTATAACGTATATCGTATAACGTATAACGTATATCGCATAACGTATAACGTACAACGTATACTGTATAACGTATAACGTATAACGTATAACGTATAACGTTTAACGTACAACGTATAACGTATAACGTATACCGTTTAACGTATATCGTATAACGTATAACGTATAACGTATAACGTATAACGTATAACGTATAACCTATAACAAATAACGTATAACGTGTAACGTATAACGTATAACGTATAACGTATAACGTATAACGTATAACGTATTACGTATAACGTATAACGTATAACGTATAACGTATAACGTATAACGTATAACGTATAACGTATAACGTATAACGTATTACGTATAACGTATAACGTATAACGTATAACTTATAACGTATAACGTATAACGTATATCGTATAACGTATAACGTATATCGCATAACGTATAACGTACAACGTATACTGTATAACGTATAACGTATAACGTATAACGTATAACGTATAACGTATAACTTATAACGTGTGACGTATAACGTGTAACGTATAACGTATAACGTATAACGTATAACGTATAACGTATAACGTATAACGTATAACGTATAACGTATAACGTAAAACGTATAACGTATAACGTATAGCGTGTAACGTATAACGTATAACATATAACGTATAACGTATAACGTATAACGTATAACGTATAACGTATAACGTATAACGTATAACGTATATCGTATAACGTATAACGTATATCGCATAACGTATAACGTACAACGTATACTGTATAACGTATAACGTATAACGTATAACGTATAACCTATAGCGTATAACGTATAACCTATAACGTAATACGTATAACGTATAACGTATAACGTATAACGCATAACGTATAACGTATAACGTATAACGTATAACGTATAACGTATACCGTATAACGTATAACGTGTAACGTATAACGTATAAAGTGTAGCGTATAACGTATATCGTATAACGTATAACGTTTAACGTATAACGTATTCCCTCAGGGGCTGTAGCCTCCCTCAGGGGCTGTAGCTCCCTCAGGGGCTGTAGCTTGTTGCTACAGTACGGGACTGGCAAACCCGAGGTGCCCGATGCCAAACCACACCGTAAGACTCCTGTTGGTCGTCGCAACGACCCACTCCCAATTCCTCTTTTGGCTTTGAGTGTGGTACGTGACGGCAGGAGGGACGGGGGCCTTGGCTTTACCGCCCGGGCCGCGAGGATGGTAACTCTATAAATTGCCCTCCAATCCTAAGCTACGGTGCGCGGTGATGGGATGCGTGGTTGGGGGGGAGGCCCCAATCCCAAGCGGCCAACAACTCCGGGGTACCTGCCGACCCCCCGGAGTATTTAGGCCTGCCCGGGTATGGCGGCTCTGCCCGGGTCGACTTACGTTCCGACCAACTCGTGGGATCCAAAATGGAAAAAACTAATTCTAAAAAAAAAAAAGGGGGAGGGGGGACGGTGCGTGTGGCGCGAGGGGTGGCGACGGAGGGGGCACTCGTGCCCCACCCGGCGCCGTTCGAGGAGGGGGACGAGACGGCGTCGGTCTCGTCCCTGGCGTCCGCGACCAGCGCCGCGGGCGTAAAGAGGCGCAGGACGGTGGAGGGGCGGAGGACGGAGGAAGCTCCGTCCACGTCCGCTGCTCCACCGTTGCTCACGGTGAGCGACGGGGAGGAGGACCTCAGGGACGAGGATACGGCCCATGTATCGGCCCGTATTGCCTCGTCCCTGAGGTCTATTGAGAAGGTGGCCGCCACCTCGCGGGGGCTGACTACAGCCTCCGCGAGGTCGGTTGGCCAGGCCGCAACGGAGGCGCGGAGGGCTCTCCAGGAGCTGGGACGACGTGTCCCAGCTGCCTTGGAGTACACGAACGCCCAATTGAGGCAGCGTGTGGAGGCTCTGAAAGACGAGCTTGCGTGCTCGCGGAGGGAGACGGACGCCCTTAGGAGGCGCCCTCATCCGGGGCCGACGGGCGACTGCACGTGTGGGAGGGGGAAGGCGGGAGCTCCCCCCACACCAGCGACGTCCATGAGGAGCATCGAGCTCCTCATGGACGCCAAGATGGCGGCCATGATGGCCGTCATCCGCGGCGAAATCCGGGCGGCGCTTCGCCCCAAGGGCGGAGCGCCGGCGGGACCGAGGACCGGGCCCGGGAAACAACCGGGGGGCGGGGGACCGCAGGGGGGGACCATCGCGGTTCCGGGCCCTGCGGCAAAGACGAAGGGCAAGGGTGCCGTGGTGGGGGCGACGGCGGGGGCACAAATGCCTCCGCCGCCGCCCCCATCCGGTCCCTTGTGGACCGAGGTCCTGGGCCGAAGGGCGGGAAGGACGGCGAGGAGGGCGGCCCGGGTGCCGCCGCCTCCCCCGCCGGTTGCCCCGAAGAGGGACGGAAAGGCGGGGAGGGCGAAGCCCCGTCTGGGACGCCCCCCTTCAACGGCAGCAGTCATGCTGACCGTCCCGGAGGGGGGGGGGGCGTCTCCTACGGGGAGGTGATGGCAGCGGCCAAGGAAAAGATATCCTTGGCCGCACTCGCCATCGAGTCGGTCCGCCCGAGATGGGCGGTGACGGGGGCGCTCATGCTGCGCGTGAGCGGCCCCGACAACGCAGCCAGGGCGGACCGACTGGCCGAAAAGCTGGGCGAGGCCTTGGCACCCCGGGGTGTCAGGGTCGCCCGGCCCACAAAGAGCGCGGAGCTGCGCGTTTGTGGGCTGAACGACTCGGTCACCCGGGAGGAGGTGGCCAGGGCGCTGGCCCAGGCCGGTGGCTGCTCTGAGGGGGACATCCGGACCGGGGAGGTCCGGCGGTCCTCCACCGGCCTGGGAGCGGTGTGGGCACGGTGCCCTCTTCCGGCTGCCCGGAAGTTAGAAGCAGTCGGGAGGATCGTGGTGGGGTGGGTGTCGGCGAGGATCGAGGTCCTCGCCCAACGCCCACTCCAGTGCTACCGCTGTCTGGAGACGGGCCATGTCAGGCAGCGGTGCACCTCCGCGGTGGACCGCAGCGGTACTTGTTACCGCTGCGGTGCCGAAGGCCACCGCGCGAGTCACTGCGCGGCGGCCCCCAAGTGCCCGCTGTGTGCGGACATGGGGAGACCAGCCGCGCACCGAATGGGGGGGAAGCAATGTACCCCCCCATCCCGACGAGGGCAGAGGAGAGGGGCGCCGGGGCCGCTCCCGGCGCCAGTGAGAGCGGCCCCAGCTGCGAGCGCCGCGGCGCCCGCGGACCTGGCCGCGACCGACGCGACGGTCGCAAGGAAGAGGTCGGAGGCGGCGACGGCGTTGGTGTCCGCGATGGAGGTGGACATCGGCCCCGCCGCCGTCCTCACGGAGGTGCCACCAGGAGGCGGTGAGGAGGCCATCAAATAATGGCTCCCCGCCTCCTCCTGCAGGCCAACCTCAACCACTGCCGTGCAGCGCAGGACCTGATGTGTCAGACGCTGGCGGAGTGGGGGGGGTGGTCTGGCAGTCGCCGCCGAGCCGTACCGCGTCCCCGACCATCCGCATTGGATGGGGGATGCGGCCGGCTTGGTGGCGGCTGTGTGGCAGGGCGGTGACGGGTCCCCTCCGTTCTCCTTACTGGAGAACGGGGCGGGATTCGTCGCCGTCCAGTGGGGGGGAGTCGCCGTGGTGGGGTGCTACGTTTCGCCCAACTGCGGCCTTGCTGCCTTCGAGCAGTACTTGGCCGGGGTGGGGGCGTGCCTCACAAGGATTGCGCCCCGGCCGGTGCTGGTCCTGGGGGACTTCAATGCCTGGTCTGTGGCATGGGGGTCCCCCAGGACCAATCGGAGGGGCGAGGCTCTGGGCGACTGGGCGGCGGGCTTCGACCTCCGGTTGATTAACCGGGGGTCGGAGCTGACGTGCGTGCGGCGCGGGGGAGGGTCCATAGTGGATTTGACGTTTGGATCCCCCGGCGCCGCGCGTATGGTGTCCGGGTGGGACGTGGTGGTGGGGGAGGAGACATTATCGGACCACCGGTATATCCGCGTGGTCTTGACCTCCCCCGAGGCCGCCGCGGCCCCGCACCGACACCTCCGCCCGGGAGCGGGTAGCGCCCCACCACCACCACGCAGATGGGCGCTTCGGCGCCTTGACAAGGACGTCCTGGTGGCGGCCGCTCTGGCCGAAACCTGGCCTCGACGGGAGACCAGGCTGCCCGACCTGGAGGGGGCCGTGGCTCGGCTCGGGAGCGCCGTCGCGCGCATTTGCGACGCGGCGATGCCCCGGGCCGGGCCGCGGTCTCCTCGTCGGGCGGTGTACTGGTGGTCGGGCGAAATCGGGGAATTGCGGACAGCATGCGTCCGGGCCCGACGCCAGTACACCCGCGCGCGTCGTCGGGCCGGACGGAACGGCGACGACGGCGCGCGGGCTAGGGCGGCGGAACTGTACGAGTCCTATCGCGCGGGAAAGAGGGCTCTGCAGGTCGCCATCAAACGGGCCAAGGCCCAGAGCTGGAAGGAGCTCCTCGAGACCCTCGAGCGGGATCCATGGGGGCGCCCATACCGGATAGTTCTGAATAAACTCCGGCCATGGGCGCCCCCGATCACCGAGGGTCTCGACCCCCAGCTCTTGAGGGACGTGGTCGACACGCTCTTCCCGATCGTGGGGGAGAGCGGGCCACGTCCCTCTGCGGACCCGACCACCTGGTCCGCGGAGCTGGGGGTCTCGGCTGGGGAGCTAGCCGCGGCCATCCGAAGACTCGGGGCGAAGGATACTGCCCCGGGTCCTTCGGGAGTGCCCGGCCGAGTCTTGGTCTTGGCCGCGGACGTCCTGGGTGACGGCCTCCGGGAGCTATTCGACCGCTGCCTGGAGGCCGGGCGATTCCCCTCCGCATGGAAGGTGGCCCGAATGGTCCTCCTCCGGAAAGAGGGTAGGCCCGCGGACTCTCCGTCAGCGTACCGGCCGATTTGCCTGCTCGACGATGTGGGCAAGCTCCTAGAAAGAGTCGTGGCGGCCCGCATCGTCGGGCACCTGTCGCGGGGTGGGCCCGGGCTGGCGGAGTGCCAGTTCGGGTTCCGGGAGGGCCGGTCGACGATCGACGCGATTCGACGCGTCCGGTCCCTCTCGGCCTCGGCGGTCTCCCGGGGTGGGGTGGCATTGGCGGTGTCCTTGGACATCGCCAATGCGTTTAACACCCTACCCTGGGCGGCGATTAGGCGGGGGCTTGAGGAACATCGAGTCCCCGCCTACCTTAGGGCAGTCGTCGAGGACTACCTCCGCGACAGGTGGATCGAGTATCCGGGCCGGTGCGGGACGGAGAGGAGAGCGGTGTACTCCGGGGTTCCGCAGGGGTCGGTGTTAGGACCCCTGCTGTGGAACCTCGGGTACGACACCGTCCTGCGGGCCGAAGACCTCCCCGACGGCGTCAGTCTGACATGTTACGCGGACGACACCTTGTTGTTGGCCGTCGGGGGGGACTGGAGGGGGGCTGTTCGGGCCGCCGAGGACGGTGTCCGGCGCGTCGTCTCCCGGATCAGGGGGATCGGTTTGGAGGTGGCTCTCCACAAAACCGAGGTACTCGGGATGTATAGACCCCGGGGAGAGCCGCCTCCCCCCCTGATCCGGGTGGGTGAGACAGACGTCGAGGTGAGGTCTCAGATGAAATATCTGGGACTTCACCTCGACAGCCACTGGCGCTTCGAGGGCCATTTCCGGGCCCTGGCCCCGCGGTTGGAGAGGATAGTTGGCGCTTTGGGCCGTATCCTCCCCAACCTGCGGGGCCCGAGTGACCGGGTTCGCCGCCTCTACGCGGGAATGGTCCACTCGGTGGCCCTATACGGGGCCCCCGTTTGGGCGGGCGACCTGGCCGCCTCCCGGCGCAGCAAGGTATTGCTGCGCCGGGTTCAAAGGCGGCTTGCACTGCGGATCGCCCGGGGGTACCGGACCGTTTCGTATGAGGCGGCGAGCGTCCTGTCAGGGCTACCCCCGGCGGACTTGATCGCGGGCGCGCATGCGGCTTTCTACGAGGGCCGCATGCGCGCCCGCGAGGATGGGGTGGTCCTGGCGGGCTGCGAGGTGGAGGCCCTGAGGCGCCAGGCCCGGGAGTCCATGCTGCAGCTTTGGCAGCAGCGGCTGGCCGAGCCGTTGTTCGGCCAGAGGACTGTCCGGGCTATCCGGCCGGTCCTGTTTGAGTGGCTGGGTAGGCGCTTCGGCTCACTCACCTACCGGTTGGTGCAGGTGCTGTCCGGGCACGGATGCTTCGGTCAGTACCTGTGCCGGATCGGTGTGGAAGAGGCGGCGCGCTGCTGGCACTGTCCAGCGGACGAGGACACGGCGCAACACACCCTCGAGGTGTGTCCGGCCTGGGGGGTGGAGCGCCGTGTCCTCACGGCCGTGATTGGGGCGGACCTATCGCTGCCGGGCGTGGTACAGGCCATGCTCGGCAGCGAGACGAAGTGGCGGGCCGTGGCCTCCTTCTGCGAGGAGGTAATCTCGCGGAAGGAGGCCGCGAGCCGCATTCGCGAGAGCGGGAGACCGCGAGCGAGGCCTCGTCCGAGGCCGGGGGCGGGTGGGCCTCCGGAAGGGCTGGGGAGGCCACCCTGAGAGCGGCGGGCGGGGGTGCGTAGCCCTTGAGGCTCGTGCCACCGCCCGTCGTCTGAGGGGTGGGAGGAATAAGGGACGGCGACGCTCTCGAGGGCGGAGAGGCCAGAGCCGCCCTCGGGAGCGTACGAGCCGGGGTGCGGCCGCGCCGACGGCACGGTCCCAGGGCCGTGCCTCCGGCGCTGCTATGGGGGCCGTGGGCGGTCGCGAGTGTGGGACTCGCGGCCGCCCTCGGGCGGCCCCCGGGAATGGGACGTCGGAGCAGTGTGGCCCTGCTCCGACGTCGGGCGCCAGAGCGCCGAGGAGAAAACAGGGAAGGGAGGGTGAAGTACCCCCTCCCTTCCCTGGAACGGGAGGACACGGGCGCGAGAGCCCTGCACGGGGGAGCACCTGATGTTATGATGTCTTCGGTCCCAGGTGCTCCCCCTGCATAGTGCGAGGATGGCCACCGTGGTGGGTTTTAGTGGGTAGGTCCCGCGCCCGATGGGTTTCCTTCCGGGCGCGGGGAATCCCACACTCCCCCCGCCCCTCCCCAGGCGGCGGGGGGGTCTTTCGAAGATTTCCCCCACGTTAATAAAAAAAAAAAAACGTATAACGTATAACGTATAACGTATAACGTATAACGTATAACGTATAGCGTATAACGTAGAACGTATAACGTATAACGCATAACGTATAACGTATAACGTAATACGTATAACGTATAACGTATAACGTATAACGGTTAACGTATAACGTATACCGTGTGACGTATAACGTATAACGTATAACGTATAACGTATAACGTATAACGTATAACGTATAACGTATAACGTATAACGTACAACGTATACTGCATAACGTATAACGTATAACGTATAACGTATAACGTTTAACGTACAACGTATAACGTATAACGTATACCGTTTAACGTATATAGTATAACGTATAACGTATAACGTATAACGTATAACGTATAACGTATAACGTATACCGTATAACGTATAACGCGTAACGTATAACGTATAAAGTATAGCGTATAACGTATATCGTATAACGTTTAACGTACAACGTATAACGTATAACGTATAACGTATAACGTATAACGTATAACGTTTAACGTACAACGTATAACGTATAACGTATACCGTTTAACGTATATCGTATAACGTATAACGTATAACGTATAACGTATAACGTATAACGTATAACGTATAACCTATAACGTATATCGTATAACCTATAACGTAATACGTATAACGTATAACGTATAACGTATAACGTATAACGTATAACGTATAACGTATAACGTATAACGTATAACGTATAACGTAGAACGTATAACGTATAACGTATAACGTATAACGTATAACGTATAACGTATAACGTATATCGTATAACGTATAACGTATATCGCATAACGTATAACGTACAACGTATACTGTATAACGTATAACGTATAACGTATAACGTATAACGTTTAACGTACAACGTATAACGTATAACGTATACCGTTTAACGTATATCGTATAACGTATAACGTATAACGTATAACGTATAACGTATAACGTATAACCTATAACAAATAACGTATAACGTGTAACGTATAACGTATAACGTATAACGTATAACGTATAACGTATAACGTATTACGTATAACGTATAACGTATAACGTATAACGTATAACGTATAACGTATAACGTATAACGTATAACGTATTACGTATAACGTATAACGTATAACGTATAACTTATAACGTATAACGTATAACGTATATCGTATAACGTATAACGTATATCGCATAACGTATAACGTACAACGTATACTGTATAACGTATAACGTATAACGTATAACGTATAACGTATAACGTATAACTTATAACGTGTGACGTATAACGTGTAACGTATAACGTATAACGTATAACGTATAACGTATAACGTATAACGTATAACGTATAACGTATAACGTATAACGTAAAACGTATAACGTATAACGTATAGCGTGTAACGTATAACGTATAACATATAACGTATAACGTATAACGTATAACGTATAACGTATAACGTATAACGTATAACGTATAACGTATATCGTATAACGTATAACGTATATCGCATAACGTATAACGTACAACGTATACTGTATAACGTATAACGTATAACGTATAACGTATAACCTATAGCGTATAACGTATAACCTATAACGTAATACGTATAACGTATAACGTATAACGTATAACGCATAACGTATAACGTATAACGTATAACGTATAACGTATAACGTATACCGTATAACGTATAACGTGTAACGTATAACGTATAAAGTGTAGCGTATAACGTATATCGTATAACGTATAACGTTTAACGTATAACGTATAACGTATAACGTATAACGTATAACGTATAACGTATAGCGTATAACGTATATCGTATAGCATATAACGTACAACGTATAACGTTTAACGTACAACGTATAACGTATAACGTATACCGTTTAACGTATATCGTATAACGTATAACGTATAACGTACAACGTATAACGTATAACCTATAACAAATAACGTATAACGTGTAACGTATAACGTATAACGTATAACGTATAACGTATAACGTATAACGTATAACGTATAACGTATAACGTATAACGTATTACGTATAACGTATAACGTGTAACGTATAACGTATAACGTATAACGTATAACGTATAACCTATAACGTATAACGTAGAACGTATAACGTATAACGTATAACGTATAACGTATAACGTATAACGTATAACGTATAAAGTATAACGTATAACGTATAACGTATAACGTATAACGTATAACGTATAACGTAGAACGTATAACGTATAACGTATAACGTATAACGTATAACGTAATACGTATAACGTATAACGTATAACGTATAACGGTTAACGTATAACGTATACCGTGTGACGTATAACGTATAACGTATAACGTATAACGTATAACGTATAACGTATAACGTATAACGTATAACGTATAACGTACAACGTATACTGCATAACGTATAACGTGTAACGTATAACGTATAAAGTGTAGCGTATAACGTATATCGTATAACGTATAACGTTTAACGTATAACGTATAACGTATAACGTATAACGTATAACGTATAACGTATAGCGTATAACGTATATCGTATAGCATATAACGTACAACGTATAACGTTTAACGTACAACGTATAACGTATAACGTATACCGTTTAACGTATATCGTATAACGTATAACGTATAACGTACAACGTATAACGTATAACCTATAACAAATAACGTATAACGTGTAACGTATAACGTATAACGTATAACGTATAACGTATAACGTATAACGTATAACGTATAACGTATAACGTATAACGTATTACGTATAACGTATAACGTATAACGTATAACGTATAACGTATAACGTATAACGTATAACCTATAACGTATAACGTAGAACGTATAACGTATAACGTATAACGTATAACGTATAACGTATAACGTATAACGTATAAAGTATAACGTATAACGTATAACGTATAACGTATAACGTATAACGTATAACGTAGAACGTATAACGTATAACGTATAACGTATAACGTATAACGTAATACGTATAACGTATAACGTATAACGTATAACGTATAACGGTTAACGTATAACGTATACCGTGTGACGTATAACGTATAACGTATAACGTATAACGTATAACGTATAACGTATAACGTATAACGTATAACGTATAACGTACAACGTATACTGCATAACGTATAACGTATAACGTATAACGTATAACGTTTAACGTACAACGTATAACGTATAACGTATACCGTTTAACGTATATAGTATAACGTATAACGTATAACGTATAACGTATAACGTATAACGTATAACGTATAACCTATAACAAATAACGTATAACGTGTAACGTATAACGTATAACGTATAACGTATAACGTATAACGTATAACGTATAACGTATAACGTATAACGTATATCGTATAACGTATAACGTATATCGCATAACGTATAACGTACAACGTATACTGTATAACGTATAACGTATAACGTATAACCTATAACGTATAACGTATAACCTATAACGTAATACGTATAACGTATAACGTATAACGTATAACGCATAACGTATAACGTATAACGTATAACGTATAACGTATAACGTATACCGTATAACGTATAACGCGTAACGTATAACGTATAAAGTATAGCGTATAACGTATATCCTATAACGTATAACGTTTAACGTATAACGTATAACGTATAACGTATAACGTATAACGTATAACGTATAGCGTATAACGTATATCGTATAACGTATAACGTATAACGTATAACGTATAGCGTATAACGTATATCGTATAGCACATAACGTATAACGTATAACGTTTAACGTACAAAGTATAACGTATAACGTATAACGTATAACGTATAACGTATAACGTATAACGTATAACGTATAACGTATAACGTATAACGTATAACGTATAACGTATAACGTATAACGTATAACGTACAACGAGTTACGTATAACGTATAACGTATAACGTATAACGTATAACGTATAACGTATAACGTATATCGTATAACGTATAACGTATATCGCATAACGTATAACGTACAACGTATACTGTATAACGTATAACGTATAACGTATAACCTATAACGTATATCGTATAACCTATAACGTAATACGTATAACGTATAACGTATAACGTATAACGCATAACGTATAACGTATAACGTATAACGTATAACGTATAACGTATAACGTATAACGTATACCGTATAACGTATAACGCGTAACGTATAACGTATAAAGTATAGCGTATAACGTATATCGTATAACGTTTAACGTACAACGTATAACGTATAACGTATAACGTATAACGTATAACGTATAACGTTTAACGTACAACGTATAACGTATAACGTATACCGTTTAACGTATATCGTATAACGTATAACGTATAACGTATAACGTATAACGTATAACGTATAACGTATAACCTATAACGTATATCGTATAACCTATAACGTAATACGTATAACGTATAACGTATAACGTATAACGTATAACGTATAACGTATAACGTATAACGTATAACGTATAACGTATAACGTAGAACGTATAACGTATAACGTATAACGTATAACGTATAACGTATAACGTATATCGTATAACGTATAACGTATATCGCATAACGTATAACGTACAACGTATACTGTATAACGTATAACGTATAACGTATAACGTATAACGTTTAACGTACAACGTATAACGTATAACGTATACCGTTTAACGTATATCGTATAACGTATAACGTATAACGTATAACGTATAACGTATAACGTATAACCTATAACAAATAACGTATAACGTGTAACGTATAACGTATAACGTATAACGTATAACGTATAACGTATAACGTATTACGTATAACGTATAACGTATAACGTATAACGTATAACGTATAACGTATAACGTATAACGTATAACGTATTACGTATAACGTATAACGTATAACGTATAACTTATAACGTATAACGTATAACGTATATCGTATAACGTATAACGTATATCGCATAACGTATAACGTACAACGTATACTGTATAACGTATAACGTATAACGTATAACGTATAACGTATAACGTATAACTTATAACGTGTGACGTATAACGTGTAACGTATAACGTATAACGTATAACGTATAACGTATAACGTATAACGTATAACGTATAACGTATAACGTATAACGTAAAACGTATAACGTATAACGTATAGCGTGTAACGTATAACGTATAACATATAACGTATAACGTATAACGTATAACGTATAACGTATAACGTATAACGTATAACGTATAACGTATATCGTATAACGTATAACGTATATCGCATAACGTATAACGTACAACGTATACTGTATAACGTATAACGTATAACGTATAACGTATAACCTATAGCGTATAACGTATAACCTATAACGTAATACGTATAACGTATAACGTATAACGTATAACGTATAACGTATAACGCATAACGTATAACGTATAACGTATAACGTATAACGTATAACGTATAACGTATAACGTATACCGTATAACGTATAACGTGTAACGTATAACGTATAAAGTGTAGCGTATAACGTATATCGTATAACGTATAACGTTTAACGTATAACGTATAACGTATAACGTATAACGTATAACGTATAACGTATAGCGTATAACGTATATCGTATAGCATATAACGTACAACGTATAACGTTTAACGTACAACGTATAACGTATAACGTATACCGTTTAACGTATATCGTATAACGTATAACGTATAACGTACAACGTATAACGTATAACCTATAACAAATAACGTATAACGTGTAACGTATAACGTATAACGTATAACGTATAACGTATAACGTATAACGTATAACGTATAACGTATAACGTATAACGTATTACGTATAACGTATAACGTATAACGTATAACGTATAACGTATAACGTATAACGTATAACCTATAACGTATAACGTAGAACGTATAACGTATAACGTATAACGTATAACGTATAACGTATAACGTATAACGTATAAAGTATAACGTATAACGTATAACGTATAACGTATAACGTATAACGTATAACGTAGAACGTATAACGTATAACGTATAACGTATAACGTATAACGTAATACGTATAACGTATAACGTATAACGTATAACGGTTAACGTATAACGTATACCGTGTGACGTATAACGTATAACGTATAACGTATAACGTATAACGTATAACGTATAACGTATAACGTATAACGTATAACGTATAACGTACAACGTATACTGCATAACGTATAACGTATAACGTATAACGTATAACGTTTAACGTACAACGTATAACGTATAACGTATACCGTTTAACGTATATAGTATAACGTATAACGTATAACGTATAACGTATAACGTATAACGTATAACGTATAACCTATAACAAATAACGTATAACGTGTAACGTATAACGTATAACGTATAACGTATAACGTATAACGTATAACGTATAACGTATAACGTATAACGTATATCGTATAACGTATAACGTATATCGCATAACGTATAACGTACAACGTATACTGTATAACGTATAACGTATAACGTATAACCTATAACGTATAACGTATAACCTATAACGTAATACGTATAACGTATAACGTATAACGTATAACGCATAACGTATAACGTATAACGTATAACGTATAACGTATAACGTATACCGTATAACGTATAACGCGTAACGTATAACGTATAAAGTATAGCGTATAACGTATATCCTATAACGTATAACGTTTAACGTATAACGTATAACGTATAACGTATAACGTATAACGTATAACGTATAGCGTATAACGTATATCGTATAACGTATAACGTATAACGTATAACGTATAGCGTATAACGTATATCGTATAGCACATAACGTATAACGTATAACGTTTAACGTACAAAGTATAACGTATAACGTATACCGTTTAACGTATATCGTATAACGTATAACGTATAACGTACAACGTATAACGTATAACCTATAACAAATAACGTATAACGTGTAACGTATAACGTATAACGTATAACGTATAACGTATAACGTATAACGTATAACGTATAACGTATAACGTATAACGTATTACGTATAACGTATAACGTATAACGTATAACGTATAACGTATAACGTATAACGTATAACCTATAACGTATAACGTAGAACGTATAACGTATAACGTATAACGTATAACGTATAACGTATAACGTATAACGTATAAAGTATAACGTATAACGTATAACGTATAACGTATAACGTATAACGTATAACGTAGAACGTATAACGTATAACGTATAACGTATAACGTATAACGTAATACGTATAACGTATAACGTATAACGTATAACGGTTAACGTATAACGTATACCGTGTGACGTATAACGTATAACGTATAACGTATAACGTATAACGTATAACATATAACGTATAACGTATAACGTATAACGTATAACGTACAACGTATACTGCATAACGTATAACGTATAACGTATAACGTATAACGTTTAACGTACAACGTATAACGTATAACGTATACCGTTTAACGTATATAGTATAACGTATAACGTATAACGTATAACGTATAACGTATAACGTATAACGTATAACCTATAACAAATAACGTATAACGTGTAACGTATAACGTATAACGTATAACGTATAACGTATAACGTATAACGTATAACGTATAACGTATAACGTATATCGTATAACGTATAACGTATATCGCATAACGTATAACGTACAACGTATACTGTATAACGTATAACGTATAACGTATAACCTATAACGTATAACGTATAACCTATAACGTAATACGTATAACGTATAACGTATAACGTATAACGCATAACGTATAACGTATAACGTATAACGTATAACGTATAACGTATACCGTATAACGTATAACGCGTAACGTATAACGTATAAAGTATAGCGTATAACGTATATCCTATAACGTATAACGTTTAACGTGTAACGTATAACGTATAACGTATAACGTATAACGTATAACGTATAGCGTATAACGTATATCGTATAACGTATAACGTATAACGTATAACGTATAGCGTATAACGTATATCGTATAGCACATAACGTATAACGTATAACGTTTAACGTACAAAGTATAACGTATAACGTATAACGTATAACGTATAACGTATAACGTATAACGTATAACGTATAACGTATAACGTATAACGTATAACGTATAACGTATAACGTATAACGTATAACGTACAACGAGTTACGTATAACGTATAACGTATAACGTATAACGTATAACGTATAACGTATAACGTATATCGTATAACGTATAACGTATATCGCATAACGTATAACGTACAACGTATACTGTATAACGTATAACGTATAACGTATAACCTATAACGTATATCGTATAACCTATAACGTAATACGTATAACGTATAACGTATAACGTATAACGTATAACGCATAACGTATAACGTATAACGTATAACGTATAACGTATAACGTATAACGTATAACGTATACCGTATAACGTATAACGCGTAACGTATAACGTATAAAGTATAGCGTATAACGTATATCGTATAACGTTTAACGTACAACGTATAACGTATAACGTATACCGTTTAACGTATATCGTATAACGTATAACGTATAACGTACAACGTTTAACGTATAACCTATAACAAATAACGTATAACGTGTAACGTATAACGTATAACGTATAACGTATAACGTATAACGTATAACGTATTACGTATAACGTATAACGTATAACGTATAACGTATAACGTATAACGTATAACGTATAACCTATAACGTATAACGTATAACGTATAACGTATAACGTATAACGTATAACGTATAACGTATAACGTATAACCTATAACGTATAACGTATAACGTATAACGTATAACGTATAACGTATAACGTATAACGTATAACGTATAAAGTATAACGTATAACGTATAACGTATAACGTATAACGTATAACGTATAACGTTGAACGTATAACGTTTAACGTATAACGTAAAACGTATAACGTATAACGTAATACGTATAACGTATAACGTATAACGTATAACGGTTAACGTATAACGTATACCGTGTGACGTATAACGTATAACGTATAACGTATAACGTATAACGTATATCGTATAACGTATAACGTTTAACGTATAACGTATAACGTATAACGTATAACGTATAACGTATAACGTATAGCGTATAACGTATATCGTATAGCATACAACGTATAACGTATAACGTTTAACGTACAACGTATAACGTATAACGTATAACGTATAACGTATAACGTATAACGTTTAACGTACAACGTATAACGTATAACGTATACCGTTTAACGTATATCGTATAACGTATAACGTATAACGTATAACGTATAACGTATAACGTATAACGTATAACGTATAACCTATAACAAATAACGTATAACGTGTAACGTATAACGTATAACGTATAACGTATAACGTATACTGTATAACGTATAACGTATAACGTATAACCTATAACGTATAACGTATAACCTATAACGTAATACGTATAACGTATAACGTATAACGTATAACGCATAACGTATAACGTATAACGTATAACGTATAACGTATAACGTATACCGTATACCGTATAACGTATAACGCGTAACGTATAACGTATATCGTATAACGTATAACGTATATCGCATAACGTATAACGTACAACGTATACTGTATAACGTATAACGTATAACGTATAACCTATAACGTATATCGTATAACCTATAACGTAATACGTATAACGTATAACGTATAACGTATAACGCATAACGTATAACGTATAACGTATAACGTATAACGTATAACGTATAACGTATACCGTATAACGTATTACGCGTAACGTATAACGTATAAAGTATAGCGTATAACGTATATCGTATAACGTTTAACGTACAACGTATAACGTATAACGTATACCGTTTAACGTATATCGTATAACGTATAACGTATAATGTACAACGTATAACGTATAACCTATAACAAATAACGTATAACGTGTAACGTATAACGTATAACGTATAACGTATAACGTATAACGTATAACGTATAACGTATTACGTATAACGTATAACGTATAACGTATAACGTATAACGTATAACGTATAACGTATAACCTATAACGTATAACGTATAACGTATGACGTATAACGTATAACGTATAACGTATAACGTATAACGTATAAAGTATAACGTATAACGTATAACGTATAACGTATAACGTATAACGTATAACGTAGAACGTATAACGTATAACGTATAACGTATAACGTATAACGTAATACGTATAACGTATAACGTATAACGTATAACGGTTAACGTATAACGTATACCGTGTGACGTATAACGTATAACGTATAACGTATAACGTATAACGTATATCGTATAACGTATAACGTTTAACGTATAACGTATAACGTATAATGTATAACGTATAACGTATAACGTATAGCGTATAACGTATATCGTATAGCATATAACGTATAACGTATAACGTTTAACGTACAACGTATAACGTATAACGTATAACGTATAACGTATAACGTATAGCGTATAACGTATATCGTATAGCATATAACGTATAACGTATAACGTTTAACGTACAACGTATAACGTATAACGTATAACGTATAACGTATAACGTATAACGTTTAACGTACAACGTATAACGTATAACGTATACCGTTTAACGTATATCGTATAACGTATAACGTATAACGGTTAACGTATAACGTATACCGTGTGACGTATAACGTATAACGTATAACGTATAACGTATAACGTATAACGTATAACGTATAACGTATAACGTATAACGTATAGCGTATAACGTATATCGTATAGCATATAACGTATAACGTATAACGTTTAACGTACAACGTATAACGTATAACGTATAACGTATAACGTATAACGTATAACGTATAACGTATAACGTATAACGTATAACGTATAACGTATAACGTATAACGTACAACGAGTTACGTATAACGTATAACGTATAACGTATAACGTATAACGTATAACGTATAACGTATATCGTATAACGTATAACGTATATCGCATAACGTATAACGTACAACGTATACTGTATAACGTATAACGTATAACGTATAACCTATAACGTATAACAAATAACCTATAACGTAATACGTATAACGTATAACGTATAACGTATAACGCATAGCGTATAACGTATAACGTATAACGTATAACGTACAACGTATAACGTACAACGTACAACGTACAACGTATAATGTACAACGTACAACGTGTAACGTATAACGTATAACGTATAACGTATAACGTATAACGTATAACGTATAACGTATAACGTATAACGTATAACGTATAACGTATAACGTATAACGTATAACGTATAACGTATAACGTATAACGTATAACGTATAACGTATAACGTATAACGTATAACGTATAACGTATAACGTATATCGTACAACGTATAACGTATAACGTATAACGTATAACGTATAACGTATACTGTATAACGTATAACGTATAACGTATAACCTATAACGTATAACGTATAACCTATAACGTAATACGTATAACGTATAACGTATAACGTATAACGCATAACGTATAACGTATAACGTATAACGTATAACGTATAACGTATACCGTATACCGTATAACGTATAACGCGTAACGTATAACGTATATCGTATAACGTATAACGTATATCGCATAACGTATAACGTACAACGTATACTGTATAACGTATAACGTATAACGTATAACCTATAACGTATATCGTATAACCTATAACGTAATACGTATAACGTATAACGTATAACGTATAACGCATAACGTATAACGTATAACGTATAACGTATAACGTATAACGTATAACGTATACCGTATAACGTATAACGCGTAACGTATAACGTATAAAGTATAGCGTATAACGTATATCGTATAACGTTTAACGTACAACGTATAACGTATAACGTATACCGTTTAACGTATATCGTATAACGTATAACGTATAATGTACAACGTATAACGTATAACCTATAACAAATAACGTATAACGTGTAACGTATAACGTATAACGTATAACGTATAACGTATAACGTATAACGTATTACGTATAACGTATAACGTATAACGTATAACGTATAACGTATAACGTATAACGTATAACCTATAACGTATAACGTATAACGTATGACGTATAACGTATAACGTATAACGTATAACGTATAACGTATAAAGTATAACGTATAACGTATAACGTATAACGTATAACGTATAACGTATAACGTAGAACGTATAACGTATAACGTATAACGTATAACGTATAACGTAATACGTATAACGTATAACGTATAACGTATAACGGTTAACGTATAACGTATACCGTGTGACGTATAACGTATAACGTATAACGTATAACGTATAACGTATATCGTATAACGTATAACGTTTAACGTATAACGTATAACGTATAATGTATAACGTATAACGTATAACGTATAGCGTATAACGTATATCGTATAGCATATAACGTATAACGTATAACGTTTAACGTACAACGTATAACGTATAACGTATAACGTATAACGTATAACGTATAGCGTATAACGTATATCGTATAGCATATAACGTATAACGTATAACGTTTAACGTACAACGTATAACGTATAACGTATAACGTATAACGTATAACGTATAACGTTTAACGTACAACGTATAACGTATAACGTATACCGTTTAACGTATATCGTATAACGTATAACGTATAACGGTTAACGTATAACGTATACCGTGTGACGTATAACGTATAACGTATAACGTATAACGTATAACGTATAACGTATAACGTATAACGTATAACGTATAGCGTATAACGTATATCGTATAGCATATAACGTATAACGTATAACGTTTAACGTACAACGTATAACGTATAACGTATAACGTATAACGTATAACGTATAACGTATAACGTATAACGTATAACGTATAACGTATAACGTATAACGTATAACGTACAACGAGTTACGTATAACGTATAACGTATAACGTATAACGTATAACGTATAACGTATAACGTATATCGTATAACGTATAACGTATATCGCATAACGTATAACGTACAACGTATACTGTATAACGTATAACGTATAACGTATAACCTATAACGTATAACAAATAACCTATAACGTAATACGTATAACGTATAACGTATAACGTATAACGCATAGCGTATAACGTATAACGTATAACGTATAACGTACAACGTATAACGTACAACGTACAACGTACAACGTATAATGTACAACGTACAACGTGTAACGTATAACGTATAACGTATAACGTATAACGTATAACGTATAACGTATAACGTATAACGTATAACGTATAACGTATAACGTATAACGTATAACGTATAACGTATAACGTATAACGTATAACGTATAACGTATAACGTATAACGTATAACGTATAACGTATAACGTATAACGTATAACGTATATCGTACAACGTATAACGTATAACGTATAACGTATAACGTATAACGTATAAAGTATAACGTATAACGTATAACGTATAACGTATGACGTATAACGTAGAACGTAGAACGTATAACGTATAACGTATAACGTATAACGTATAACGTATAACGTATAACGTATAACGTATAACGTATAACGTATAACGTATAACGTATAACGTATAACGTATAACGTATAACGTATAACGTATAACGTGCAACGAGTTACGTATAACGTATAACGTATAACGTATAACGTATAACGTATAACGTACAACGTATAACGTACAACGTATAACGTACTACGTATAACGTACAAAGTATAACGTATAACGTATAACGTATAACGTATAACGTATAACGTATAACGTATAACGTATAACGTATAACGTATAACGTATAACCTATAACGTATAACGTATAACGTATAACGTATAACGTATAACGTATAACGTATAACGTATAACGTATAACGTATAACGTATAACGTATAACGTATAACGTATAACGTATAACGTATAACGTATTACGTATAACGTATAACGTATAACGTATAACGTATAACGTATAACGTATAACGTATATCGTATAACGTATAACGTATATCGCATAACGTATAACGTACAACGTATACTGTACAACGTATAACCTATAACGTATAACGTATAACGTATAACATATAACGTATAACGTATAACGTATACCGTATAACGTATAACGCGTAACGTATAACGTATAAAGTATAGCGTATAACGTATATCGTATAACGTATAACGTTTAACGTATAACGTATAACGTATAACGTATAACGTATAACGTATAACGTATAGCGTATAACGTATATCGCATAGCATATAACGTATAACGTTTAACGTACAAGGTATAACGTATAACGTATAACGTATAACGTATAACGTATAACGTATAACGTATAACGTATAACGTATAACGTATAACGTATAACGTATAACGTATAACCTATAACAAATAACGTATAACGTATAACGTATAACGTATGACGTATAACGTAGAACGTATAACGTATAACGTATAACGTATAACGTATAACGTATAACGTATAACGTATAACGTATAACGTATAACGTATAACGTATAACGTACAACGAGTTACGTATAACGTATAACGTATAACGTATAACGTATAACGTATAACGTATAACGTATATCGTATAACGTATAACGTATATCGCATAACGTATAACGTACAACGTATACTGTATAACGTATAATGTATAACGTATAACCTATAACGTATAACGTATAACCTATAACGTAATACGTATAACGTATAACGTATAACGTATAACGTATAACGCATAACGTATAACGTATAACGTATAACGTATAACGTATAACGTATAACGTATACCGTATAACGTATAACGCGTAACGTATAACGTATAAAGTATAGCGTATAACGTATATCGTATAACGTATAACGTTTAACGTATAACGTATAACGTATAACGTATAACGTATAACGTATAACGTATAGCGTATAACGTATAACGTATAACGTATAACGTATAACGTATTACGTATAACGTATAACGTATAACCTATAACGTACAACGTATAACGTATAACGTATAGCGTATAACGTATAAAGTATAACGTATAACGTATAACGTATAACGTATAACGTATAACGTAGAACGTATAACGTAGAACGTATATCGTATAGCATATAACGTATAACGTATAACGTTTAACGTACAACGTATAACGTATAACGTATAACGTATAACGTATAACGTATAACGTATAACGTATAACGTATAACGTATAACGTATAACGTATAACGTATAACGTATAACGTATAACGTATAACGTATAACGTATAACGTATAACGTATAACGTATAACGCATAACGTATAACGTATAACGTATAACGTATATCGTATAACGTATAACGTATATCGCATAACGTATAACGTACAACGTATACTGTATAACGTATAACGTATAACGTATAACCTATAACGTATAACGTATAACCTATAACGTAATACGTATAACGTATAACGTATAACGTATAACGCATAACGTATAACGTATAACGTATAACGTACAACGTATAACGTACAACGTATAACGTACAACGTATAACGTACAACGTATAACGTATAACGTGTAACGTATAACGTATAACGTATAACGTATAACGTATAACGTATAACGTATAACGTATAACGTATAACGTACAACGAGTTACGTATAACGTCTAACGTATAACGTATAACGTATAACGTATAACGTATAACGTATAACGTATAACGTATAGTGTATAACGTATAACTTTTAACGTATAACGTATACTGTATAACGTATAACCTATAACGTATAACGTATAACCTATAACGTAATACGTATAACGTATAACGTATAACGTATAACGTATAACGTATAACGTATAACGTATAACGTATAACGTATAACGTATAACGTACAACGTATACTGTATAACGTATAACGTATAACGTATAACGTATAACCTATAACGTAATACGTATAACGTATAACGTATAACGTATAACGCATAACGTATAACGTATAACGTATAACGTACAACGTATAACGTACAACGTATAACGTACAACGTATAATGTACAACGTATAACGTATAACGTGTAACGTATAACGTATAACGTATAACGTATAACGTATAACGTATAACGTATAACGTATAACGTATAACGTATAACGTATAACGTATAACGTATAACGTATAACGTATAACGTATAACGTATAACGTATAACGTATAACGTATAACGTATAACGTATATCGCATAACGTATAACGTATAACGTATAACGTATAACGTATAACGTATAACGTATAACGTATAAAGTATAACGTATAACGTATAACGTATAACGTATGACGTATAACGTAGAACGTATAACGTATAACGTATAACGTATAACGTACATCGAGTTACGTATAACGTATAACGTATAACGTATAACGTATAACGTATAACGTATAACGTATAACGTACAACGTATAACGTACAACGTATAACGTACAACGTATAACGTACAACGTATAACGTATAACGTATAACGTATAACGTATAACGTATAACGTATAACGTATAACGTATAACGTATAACGTATAACGTATAACGTATAACGTATAACGTATATCGCATAACGTATAACGTATAACGTATAACGTATAACGTATAACGTATAACGTATAACGTATAACGTATAACGTATAACGTACAACGTATACTGTATAACGTATAACCTATAACGTATAACGTATAACGTATAACATATAACGTATAACGTATAACGTATACCGTATAACGTATAACGTGTAACGTATAACGTATAAAGTATAACGTATAACGTATAACGTATAACGTATAACGTATAACGTATAACGTATAACGTATAACGTATAACGTATAAGGTATAACGTATAACGTATAACGTATAACGTATAACGTATAACGTATAACCTATAACAAATAACGTATAACGTATAACGTATAACGTATGACGTATAACGTAGAACGTATAACGTATAACGTATAACGTATAACGTATAACGTATAACGTATAACGTATAACGTATAACGTATAACGTATAACGTATAACGTATAACGTATAACGTATAACGTATAACGTATAACGTATAACGTATATCGTATAACGTATAACGTATAACGTATAACGTATAACGTATAACGTATAAAGTATAACGTATAACGTATAACGTATAACGTATGACGTATAACGTAGAACGTATAACGTATAACGTATAACGTATAACGTATAACGTATAACGTATAACGTATAACGTATAACGTATAACGTATAACGTACAACGAGTTACGTATAACGTATAACGTATAACGTATAACGTATAACGTATAACGTATAACGTATAACGTACAACGTATAACGTACAACGTATAACGTACTACGTATAACGTACAATGTATAACGTATAACGAATAACGTATAACGTATAACGTATAACGTATAACGTATAACGTATAACGTATAACGTATAACGTATAACCTATAACGTATAACGTATAACGTATAACGTATAACGTATAACGTATAACGTATAAAGTATAACGTATAACGTATAACGTATAACGTATAACGTATAACGTATAACGTAGAACGTATAACGTAGAACGTATAACGTATAACGTATAACGTATAACGTATAACGTATAACGTATAACGTATAACGTATAACGTATAACGTATAACGTATAACGTATTACGTATAACGTATAACGTATAACGTATAACGTATAACGTATAACGTGTATCGTATATCGTATAACGTATAACGTATATCGCATAACGTATAACGTACAACGTATACTGTATAACGTATAACCTATAACGTATAACGTATAACGTATAACATATAACGTATAACGTATAACGTATACCGTATAACGTATAACGTGTAACGTATAACGTATAACGTATAACGTATAGCGTAAACGTATATCGTATAGCATATAACGTATAACGTATAACGTTTAACGTACAAAGTATAACGTATAACGTATAACGTATAACGTATAACGTATAACGTATAACGTATAACGTATAACGTATAACGTATAACGTATAACCTATAACGTATAACGTATAACGTATAACGTATAACGTATAACGTAGAACGTATAACGTAGAACGTAGAACGTATAACGTATAACGTATAACGTATAACGTATAACGTAGAACGTATAACGTAGAACGTATAACGTATAACGTATATCGCATAACGTATAACGTACAACGTATACTGTATAACGTATAACCTATAACGTATAAAGTATAGCGTATAACGTATATCGTATAACGTATAACGTTTAACGTATAACGTATAACGTATAACGTATAACGTATAACGTATAACGTATAGCGTATAACGTATATCGTATAGCATATAACGTATAACGTTTAACGTTTAACGTACAAGGTATAACGTATAACGTATAACGTATAACGTATAACGTATAACGTATAACGTATAAGGTATAACGTATAACGTATAACGTATAACGTATAACGTATAACCTATAACAAATAACGTATAACGTATAACGTATAACGTATGACGTATAACGTAGAACGTATAACGTATAACGTATAACGTATAACGTATAACGTATAACGTATAACGTATAACGTATAACGTATAACGTATAACGTATAACGTACAACGAGTTACGTATAACGTATAACGTATAACGTATAACGTATAACGTATAACGTATAACCTATAACGTATAACGTATAACGTATAACGTATAACGTATAACGTATAACGTATAACGTATAACGTATAACGTAGAACGTATGACGTATAACGTATAACGTATAACGTATAACGTAATACGTATAACGTATAACGTATAACGTATAACGGTTAACGTATAACGTATACCGTGTGACGTATAACGTATAACGTATAACGTATAACGTGTAACGTATAACGTATAACGTATAACGTATAACGTACAACGTATACTGTATAACGTATAACGTATAACGTATAACGTATAACGTTTAACGTACAACGTATAACGTATAACGTATACCGTTTAACGTATATCGTATAACGTATAACGTATAACGTATAACGTATAACGTATAACGTATAACGTATAACGTATAACCTATAACAAATAACGTATAACGTGTAACGTATAACGTATAACGTATAATGTATAACGTATAACGTATAACGTATAACGTATAACGTATAACGTATAACGTATAACGTATAACGTATAACGTATAACGTATAACGTATAACGTATAACGTATAACGTAGAACGTATAACGTATAACGTATAACGTATAACGTATAACGTATAACGTATATCGTATAACGTATAACGTATATCGCATAACGTATAACGTACAACGTATACTGTATAACGTATAACGTATAACGTATAACGTATAACGTTTAACGTACAACGTATAACGTATAACGTATACCGTTTAACGTATATCGTATAACGTATAACGTATAACGTATAACGTATAACGTATAACGTATAACCTATAACAAATAACGTATAACGTGTAACGTATAACGTATAACGTATAACGTATAACGTATAACGTATAACGTATTACGTATAACGTATAACGTATAACGTATAACGTATAACGTATAACGTATAACGTATAACGTATAACGTATTACGTATAACGTATAACGTATAACGTATAACTTATAACGTATAACGTATAACGTATATCGTATAACGTATAACGTATATCGCATAACGTATAACGTACAACGTATACTGTATAACGTATAACGTATAACGTATAACGTATAACGTATAACGTATAACTTATAACGTGTGACGTATAACGTGTAACGTATAACGTATAACGTATAACGTATAACGTATAACGTATAACGTATAACGTATAACGTATAACGTATAACGTAAAACGTATAACGTATAACGTATAGCGTATAACGTATAACGTATAACATATAACGTATAACGTATAACGTATAACGTATAACGTATAACGTATAACGTATAACGTATAACGTATATCGTATAACGTATAACGTATATCGCATAACGTATAACGTACAACGTATACTGTATAACGTATGACGTATAACGTATAACGTATAACCTATAACGTATAACGTATAACCTATAACGTAATACGTATAACGTATAACGTATAACGTATAACGCATAACGTATAACGTATAACGTACAACGTATAACGTATAACCTATAACAAATAACGTATAACGTGTAACGTATAGCGTATAACGTATATCGTATAGCATATAACGTACAACGTATAACGTATAACGTATAACGTATAACGTATAACGTATAACCTATAACAAATAACGTATAACGTGTAACGTATAACGTATAACGTATAACGTATAACGTATAACGTATAACGTATAACGTATAACGTATAACGTATAACGTATAACGTATAACGTATAACGTATAACGTATAACGTATAACGTATAACGTATAACGTATAACGTATAACGTATAACGTATAACGTATAACGTATAACGTATAACGTATAACGTATATCGTATAACGTATAACGTATATCGCATAACGTATAACGTACAACGTATACTGTATAACGTATAACGTATAACGTATAACCTATAACGTATAACGTATAACCTATAACGTAATACGTATAACGTATAACGTATAACGTATAACGCATAACGTATAACGTATAACGTATAACGTATAACGTATAACGTATACCGTATACCGTATAACGTATAACGCGTAACGTATAACGTATATCGTATAACGTATAACGTATATCGCATAACGTATAACGTACAACGTATACTGTATAACGTATAACGTATAACGTATAACCTATAACGTATATCGTATAACCTATAACGTAATACGTATAACGTATAACGTATAACGTATAACGTACAACGAGTTACGTATAACGTATAACGTATAACGTATAACGTATAACGTATAACGTATAACGTATATCGTATAACGTATAACGTATATCGCATAACGTATAACGTACAACGTATACTGTATAACGTATAACGTATAACGTATAACCTATAACGTATATCGTATAACCTATAACGTAATACGTATAACGTATAACGTATAACGTATAACGCATAACGTATAACGTATAACGTATAACGTATAACGTATAACGTATAACGTATAACGTATTACGTATAACGTATAACGTATAACGTATAACGTATAACGTATAACGTATAACGTATAACCTATAACGTATAACGTATAACGTATAACGTATAACGTATAACGTATAACGTATAACGTATAACGTATAACCTATAACGTATAACGTATAACGTATAACGTATAACGTATAACGTATAACGTATAACGTATAACGTATAACGTATAATGTAATACGTATAACGTATAACGTATAACGTATAACGGTTAACGTATAACGTATACCGTGTGACGTATAACGTATAACGTATAACGTATAACGTATAACGTATATCGTATAACGTATAACGTTTAACGTATAACGTATAACGTATAACGTATAACGTATAACGTATAACGTATAACGTATAGCGTATAACGTATATCGTATAGCATATAACGTATAACGTATAACGTATAACGTATAACGTATAATGTATAACGTATAACGTATAACGTATAACGTATAACGTAATACGTATAACGTATAACGTATAACGTATAACGCATAACGTATAACGTATAACGTATAACGTATAACGTATAACGTATACCGTATAACGTATAACGCGTAACGTATAACGTATAAAGTATAGCGTATAACGTATATCGTATAACGTATAATGTATAACGTATAACGTATAACGTATAACGTATAAAGTATAACGTATAACGTATAACGTATAGCGTATGACGTATAACGTAGAACGTATAACGTATAACGTATAACGTATAACGTATAACGTATAACGTATAACGTATAACGTATAACGTATAACGTATAACGTATAACGTATAACGTATAACGTATAACGTATAACGTATAACGTATAACGTATAACGTATAACGTATAACGTATAACGTATAACGTATAACGTATAACGTATAACGTATAACGTATAACGTATAACGTACAACGAGTTACGTATAACGTATAACGTATAACGTATAACGTATAACGTATAACGTATAACGTATAACGTACAACGTATAACGTACAACGTATAACGTACAACGTATAACGTACAAAGTATAACGTATAACGTATAACGTATATCGTATAGCATATAACGTATAACGTATAACGTTTAACGTACAACGTATAACGTATAACGTATACCGTTTAACGTATATCGTATAACGTATAACGTATAACGTATAACGTATAACGTATAACGTATAACGTATAACCTATAACAAATAACGTATAACGTGTAACGTATAACGTATAACGTATAACGTATAACGTATAACGTATAACGTATAACGTATAACGTATAACGTATAACGTATAACGTATAACGTATAACGTATAACGTTTAACGTATAACGTATAACGTATACCGTATAACGTATAACGCGTAACGTATAACGTATAAAGTATAGCGTATAACGTATATCGTATAACGTATATCGTATAGCATATAACGTATAACGTATAACGTTTAACGTACAACGTATAACGTATAACGCATACCGTTTAACGTATATCGTATAACGTATAACGTATAACGTATAACGTATAACGTATAACGTATAACGTATAACCTACAACAAATAACGTTCAACGTGTAACGTATAACGTATAACGTATAACGTATAACGTATAACGTATAACGTATAACGTATAACGTATAACGTATAACGTATAACGTATAACGTATAACGTATAACGTATAACGTATAACGTATAACGTATAACGTATAACGTATAACGTATAACGTATAACGTATAACGTATAACGTATAACGTATAACGTATAACGTATACCGTATAACGTATAACGTATATCGCATAACGTATAACGTACAACGTATACTGTATAACGTATAACGTATAACGTATAACCTATAACGTATAACGTATAACCTATAACGTATAACGTATAACCTATAACGTAATACGTATAACGTATAACGTATAACGTATAACGCATAACGTATAACGTATAACGTTTAACGTATAACGTATAACGTATACCGTATAACGTATAACGCGTAACGTATAACGTATAAAGTATAGCGTATAACGTATATCGTATAACGTATAACGTTTAACGTATAACGTATAACGTATAACGTATAACGTATAACGTATAACGTATAGCGTATAACGTATATCGTATAGTATATAACGTATAACGTATAACGTTTAACGTGCAACGTATAACGTATAACGTATAACGTATAACGTATAACGTATAACGTATAACGTATAACGTATAACGTATAACGTATAACGTATAACGTATAACGTATAACGTATAACGTATAACCTATAACAAATAACGTATAACGTATAACGTATAACGTATAACGTATGACGTATAACGTAGAACGTATAACGTATAACGTATAACGTATAACGTATAACGTATAACGTATAACGTATAACGTATAACGTATAACGTATAACGTATAACGTATAACGTACAACGAGTTACGTATAACGTATAACGTATAACGTGTAACGTATAAAGTATAGCGTATAACGTATATCGTATAACGTATAACGTTTAACGTATAACGTATAACGTATAACGTATAACGTATAACGTATAACGTATAGCGTATAACGTATATCGTATAGCATATAACGTATAACGTATAACGTTTAACGTACAACGTATAACGTATAACGTATAACGTATAACGTATGACGTATAACGTATAGCGTATAACGTATATCGTATAGTATATAACGTATAACGTATAACGTTTAACGTACAACGTATAACGTATAACGTATAACGTATAACGTATAACGTTTAACGTATAACGTATAACGTATACCGTATAACGTATAACGCGTAACGTATAACGTATAGCGTATAACGTATATCGTATAGTATATAACGTATAACGTATAACGTTTAACGTACAACGTATAACGTATAACGTATAACGTTTAACGTGCAACGTATAACGTATAACGTATAACGTATAACGTATAACGTATAACGTATAACGTATAACGTATAACGTATAGCGTATAACGTATATCGTATAGTATATAACGTATAACGTATAACGTTTAACGTACAACGTATAACGTATAACGTATAACGTATAACGTATAACGTATAACGTATAACGTATAACCTATAACAAATAACGTATAACGTATAACGTATAACGTATGACGTATAACGTAGAACGTATAACGTATAACGTATAACGTATAACGTATAACGTATAACGTATAACGTATAACCTATAACAAATAGCGTATAACGTATAACGTATAACGTATGACGTATAACGTAGAACGTATAACGTATAACGTATAACGTATAACGTATAACGTATAACGTATAACGTATAACGTATAACGTATAACGTATAACGTATAACCTATAACGTATAACGTATAACCTATAACGTAATACGTATAACGTATAACGTATAACGTATAACGCATAACGTATAACGTATAACGTATAACGTATAACGTATAACGTATACCGTATAACGTATAACGCGTAACGTATAACGTATAAAGTATAGCGTATAACGTATATCGTATAACGTATAACGTTTAACGAATAACGTATAACGTATAACGTATAACGTATAACCTATAACGTATAGCGTATAACGTATATCGTATAGCATATAACGTATAACGTATAACGTTTAACGTACAACGTATAACGTATAACGTATAACGTATAACGTATAACGTATAACGTATAACGTATAACGTATAACGTATAACGTATAACGTATAACGTATAACGTATAACGTATAACGTACAACGAGTTACGTATAACGTATAACGTATAACGTATAACGTATAACGTATAACGTATAACGTATAACGTATATCGTATAACGTATAACGTATAACGCATAACGTATAACGTACAACGTATACTGTATAACGTATAACGTATAACGTATAACCTATAACGTATAACGTATAACCTATAACGTAATACGTATAACGTATAACGTATAACGTATAACGCATAACGTATAACGTATAACGTATAACGTACAACGTATAACGTACAACGTATAACGTACAACGTATAACGTACAACGTATAACGTATAACGTATAACGTATAACGTATAACGTAATACGTATAACGTATAACGTATAACGTATAACGTATAACGGTTAACGTATAACGTATACCGTGTAACGTATAACGTATAACGTATAACGTATAACGTATAACGTATAACGTATAACGTACAACGTATACTGTATAACGTATAACGTATAACGTATAACGTATAACGTATAACGTATAACGTGTGACGTATAACGTGTAACGTATAACGTATAACGTATAACGTATAACGTATAACGTATAACGTATAACGTATAACGTATAACGTATAACGTATAACGTATAACATATAACGTATAACGTATAACGTATAACGTATAACGTATAACGTATAACGTATAACGTATAACGTATAACGTATAACGTATAACGTATAACGTGTAACGTATATCGTATAACGTATAACGTATATCGCATAACGTATAACGTACAACGTATACTGTATAACGTATAACGTATAACGTATAACCTATAACGTATAACGTATAACGTATAACCTATAACGTAATACGTATAACGTATAACGTATAACGTATAACGCATAACGTATAACGTATAACGTATAACGTATAACGTATAACGTATACCGTATAACGTATAACGCGTAACGTATAACGTATAAAGTATAGCGTATAACGTATATCGTATAACGTATAACGTTTAACGTACAACGTATAACGTACAACGAGTTACGTATAACGTATAACGTATAACGTATAACGTATAACGTATAATGTATAACGTATAACGTATATCGTATAACGTATAACGTATATCGCATAACGTATAACGTACAACGTGTACTGTATAACGTATAACGTATAACGTATAACCTATAAGGTATAACGTATAACCTATAACGTAATACGTATAACGTATAACGTATAACGTATAACGCATAACGTATAACGTATAACGTATAACGTATAACGTACAACGAGTTACGTATAACGTATAACGTATAACGTATAACGTATAACGTATAACGTATAACGTATAACGTATATCGTATAACGTATAACGTATATCGCATAACGTATAACGTACAACGTATACTGTATAACGTATAACGTATAACGTATAACCTATAACGTATAACGTATAACCTATAACGTAATACGTATAACGTATAACGTATAACGTATAACGCATAACGTATAACGTATAACGTATAACGTATAACGTATAACGTATACCGTATAACGTATAACGCGTAACGTATAACGTATGAAGTATAGCGTATAACGTATATCGTATAACGTATAACGTTTAACGTATAACGTATAACGTATAACGTATAACGTATAACGTATAACGTATAGCGTATAACGTATATCGTATAGCATATAACGTATAACGTATAACGTTTAACGTACAACGTATAACGTATAACGTAAAACGTATAACGTATAACGCGTAACGTATAACGTATAAAGTATAACGTATAACCTATAACAAATAACGTATAACGTATAACGTATAACGTATAACGTATGACGTATAACGTAGAACGTATAACGTATAACGTATAACGTATAACGTATAACGTATAACGTATAACGTATAACGTATAACGTATAACGTATAACGTATAACGTATAACGTACAACGAGTTACGTATAACGTATAACGTATAACGTATAACGTATAAAGTATAGCGTATAACGTATATCGTATAACGTATAACGTTTAACGTATAACGTATAACGTATAACGTATAACGTATAACGTATAACGTATAGCGTATAACGTATATCGTATAGCATATAACGTATAACGTATAACGTTTAACGTACAACGTATAACGTATAACGTATAACGTATAACGTATGACGTATAACGTATAGCGTATAACGTATATCGTATAGTATATAACGTATAACGTATAACGTTTAACGTACAACGTATAACGTATAACGTATAACGTATAACGTTTAACGTATAACGTATAACGTATACCGTATAACGTATAACGCGTAACGTATAACGTATAGCGTATAACGTATATCGTATAGTATATAACGTATAACGTATAACGTTTAACGTACAACGTATAACGTATAACGTATAACGTTTAACGTGCAACGTATAACGTATAACGTATAACGTATAACGTATAACGTATAACGTATAACGTATAACGTATAACGTATAGCGTATAACGTATATCGTATAGTATATAACGTATAACGTATAACGTTTAACGTACAACGTATAACGTATAACGTATAACGTATAACGTATAACGTATAACGTATAACGTATAACCTATAACAAATAACGTATAACGTATAACGTATAACGTATGACGTATAACGTAGAACGTATAACGTATAACGTATAACGTATAACGTATAACGTATAACGTATAACGTATAACCTATAACAAATAGCGTATAACGTATAACGTATAACGTATGACGTATAACGTAGAACGTATAACGTATAACGTATAACGTATAACGTATAACGTATAACGTATAACGTATAACGTATAACGTATAACGTATAACCTATAACGTATAACGTATAACCTATAACGTTTTACGTATAACGTATAACGTATAACGTATAACGCATAACGTATAACGTATAACGTATAACGTATAACGTATAACGTATAACGTATACCGTATAACGTATAACGCGTAACGTATAACGTATAAAGTATAGCGTATAACGTATATCGTATAACGTATAACGTTTAACGAATAACGTATAACGTATAACGTATAACGTATAACCTATAACGTATAGCGTATAACGTATATCGTATAGCATATAACGTATAACGTATAACGTTTAACGTACAACGTATAACGTATAACGTATAACGTATAACGTATAACGTATAACGTATAACGTATAACGTATAACGTATAACGTATAACGTATAACGTATAACGTATAACGTATAACGTATAACGTACAACGAGTTACGTATAACGTATAACGTATAACGTATAACGTATAACGTATAACGTATAACGTATAACGTATATCGTATAACGTATAACGTATAACGCATAACGTATAACGTACAACGTATACTGTATAACGTATAACGTATAACGTATAACCTATAACGTATAACGTATAACCTATAACGTAATACGTATAACGTATAACGTATAACGTATAACGCATAACGTATAACGTATAACGTATAACGTACAACTTATAACGTACAACGTATAACGTACAACGTATAACGTACAACGTATAACGTATAACGTATAACGTATAACGTATAACGTAATACGTATAACGTATAACGTATAACGTATAACGTATAACGTATAACGGTTAACGTATAACGTATACCGTGTAACGTATAACGTATAACGTATAACGTATAACGTATAACGTATAACGTATAACGTACAACGTATACTGTATAACGTATAACGTATAACGTATAACGTATAACGTATAACGTATAACGTGTGACGTATAACGTGTAACGTATAACGTATAACGTATAACGTATAACGTATAACGTATAACGTATAACGTATAACGTATAACGTATAACGTATAACGTATAACGTATAACGTATAACGTATAACGTATAACGTATAACGTATAACGTATAACGTGTAACGTATAACGTATAACGTATAACATATAACGTATAACGTATAACGTGTAACGTATATCGTATAACGTATAACGTATATCGCATAACGTATAACGTACAACGTATACTGTATAACGTATAACGTATAACGTATAACCTATAACGTATAACGTATAACGTATAACCTATAACGTAATACGTATAACGTATAACGTATAACGTATAACGCATAACGTATAACGTATAACGTATAACGTATAACGTATAACGTATACCGTATAACGTATAACGCGTAACGTATAACGTATAAAGTATAGCGTATAACGTATATCGTATAACGTATAACGTTTAACGTATAACGTATAACGTATAACGTATAACGTATAACGTATAACGTATAACGTATAGCGTATAACGTATATCGTATAGCATATAACGTATAACGTATAACGTTTAACGTACAACGTATAACGTATAACGTGTAACGTATAACGTATAACGTATAACGTATAACGTATAACGTATAACGTATAACGTATAACGTATAACGTATAACGTATAACCTATAACAAATAACGTATAACGTATAACGTATAACGTATGACGTATAACGTAGAACGTATAACGTATAACGTATAACGTATAACGTATAACGTATAACGTATAACGTATAACGTATAACGTATAACGTATAACGTATAACGTATAACGTACAACGAGTTACGTATAACGTATAACGTATAACGTATAACGTATAACGTATAACGTATAACGTATAACGTATATCGTATAACGTATAACGTATATCGCATAACGTATAACGTACAACGTGTACTGTATAACGTATAACGTATAACGTATAACCTATAAGGTATAACGTATAACCTATAACGTAATACGTATAACGTATAACGTATAACGTATAACGTATAACGCATAACGTATAACGTATAACGTATAACGTATAACGTACAACGAGTTACGTATAACGTATAACGTATAACGTATAACGTATAACGTATAACGTATAACGTATATCGTATAACGTATAACGTATATCGCATAACGTATAACGTACAACGTATACTGTATAACGTATAACGTATAACGTATAACCTATAACGTATAACGTATAACCTATAACGTAATACGTATAACGTATAACGTATAACGTATAACGCATAACGTATAACGTATAACGTATAACGTATAACGTATAACGTATACCGTATAACGTATAACGCGTAACGTATAACGTATGAAGTATAGCGTATAACGTATATCGTATAACGTATAACGTTTAACGTATAACGTATAACGTATAACGTATAACGTATAACGTATAACGTATAGCGTATAACGTATATCGTATAGCATATAACGTATAACGTATAACGTTTAACGTACAACGTATAACGTATAACGTAAAACGTATAACGTATAACGCGTAACGTATAACGTTTAAAGTATAGCGTATAACGTATACTGTATAACGTATAACGTATAACGTATAACCTATAACGTATAACGTATAACCTATAACGTAATACGTATAACGTATAACGTATAACATATAACGCATAACGTATAACGTATAACGTATAACGTATAACGTATAACGTATACCGTATAACGTATAACGCGTAACGTATAACGTATAAAGTATAGCGTATAACGTATATCGTATAACGTATAACGTATATCGCATAACGTATAACGTACAACGTGTACTGTATAACGTATAACGTATAACGTATAACCTATAACGTATAACGTTTAACGTACAACGTATAACGTATAACGTATAACGTATAACGTATAACGTATAACGTATAACGTATAACGTATAACGTATAACGTACAACGAGTTACGTATAACGTATAACGTATAACGTATAACGTATAACGTATAACGTATAACGTATATCGTATAACGTATAACGTATATCGCATAACGTATAACGTACAACGTGTACTGTATAACGTATAACGTATAACGTATAACCTATAACGTATAACGTATAACCTATAACGTAATACGTATAAAGTATAACGTATAACGTATAACGCATAACGTATAACGTATAACGTATAACGTATAACGTACAACGAGTTACGTATAACGTATAACGTATAACGTATAACGTATAACGTATAACGTATAACGTATAACGTATAACGTATAACATATAACGTATAACGTATAACGTGTAACGTATATCGTATAACGTATAACGTATATCGCATAACGTATAACGTACAACGTATACTGTATAACGTATAACGTATAACGTATAACCTATAACGTATAACGTATAACGTATAACCTATAACGTAATACGTATAACGTATAACGTATAACGTATAACGCATAACGTATAACGTATAACGTATAACGTATAACGTATAACGTATACCGTATAACGTATAACGCGTAACGTATAACGTATAAAGTATAGCGTATAACGTATATCGTATAACGTATAACGTTTAACGTATAACGTATAACGTATAACGTATAACGTATAACGTATAACGTATAACGTATAGCGTATAACGTATATCGTATAGCATATAACGTATAACGTATAACGTTTAACGTACAACGTATAACGTATAACGTGTAACGTATAACGTATAACGTATAACGTATAACGTATAACGTATAACGTATAACGTATAACGTATAACGTATAACGTATAACGTATAACCTATAACAAATAACGTATAACGTATAACGTATAACGTATGACGTATAACGTAGAACGTATAACGTATAACGTATAACGTATAACGTATAACGTATAACGTATAACGTATAACGTATAACGTATAACGTATAACGTATAACGTATAACGTACAACGAGTTACGTATAACGTATAACGTATAACGTATAACGTATAACGTATAACGTATAACGTATAACGTATAACGTATATCGTATAACGTATAACGTATATCGCATAACGTATAACGTACAACGTGTACTGTATAACGTATAACGTATAACGTATAGCCTATAAGGTATAACGTATAACCTATAACGTAATACGTATAACGTATAACGTATAACGTATAACGCATAACGTATAACGTATAACGTATAACGTATAACGTACAACGAGTTACGTATAACGTATAACGTATAACGTATAACGTATAACGTATAACGTATAACGTATATCGTATAACGTATAACGTATATCGCATAACGTATAACGTACAACGTATACTGTATAACGTATAACGTATAACGTATAACCTATAACGTATAACGTATAACCTATAACGTAATACGTATAACGTATAACGTATAACGTATAACGCATAACGTATAACGTATAACGTATAACGTATAACGTATAACGTATACCGTATAACGTATAACGCGTAAGGTATAACGTATGAAGTATAGCGTATAACGTATATCGTATAACGTATAACGTTTAACGTATAACGTATAACGTATAACGTATAACGTATAACGTATAACGTATAGCGTATAACGTATATCGTATAGCATATAACGTATAACGTATAACGTTTAACGTACAACGTATAACGTATAACGTAAAACGTATAACGTATAACGCGTAACGTATAACGTATAAAGTATAGCGTATAACGTATACTGTATAACGTATAACGTATAACGTATAACCTATAACGTATAACGTATAACCTATAACGTAATACGTATAACGTATAACGTATAACATATAACGCATAACGTATAACGTATAACGTATAACGTATAACGTATACCGTATAACGTATAACGCGTAACGTATAACGTATAAAGTATAGCGTATAACGTATATCGTATAACGTATAACGTATATCGCATAACGTATAACGTACAACGTGTACTGTATAACGTATAACGTATAACGTATAACCTATAACGTATAACGTTTAACGTACAACGTATAACGTATAACGTATAACGTATAACGTATAACGTATAACGTATAACGTATAACGTATAACGTATAACGTACAACGAGTTACGTATAACGTATAACGTATAACGTATAACGTATAACGTATAACGTATAACGTATATCGTATAACGTATAACGTATATCGCATAACGTATAACGTACAACGTGTACTGTATAACGTATAACGTATAACGTATAACCTATAACGTATAACGTATAACCTATAACGTAATACGTATAACGTATAACGTATAACGTATAACGTATAACGCATAACGTATAACGTATAACGTATAACGTATAACGTACAACGAGTTACGTATAACGTATAACGTATAACGTATAACGTATAACCTATAACGTATAACGTATAACGTATAACGTATAACGTATAACGTATAACGTATAACGTATAACCTATAACGTATAACGTATAACCTATAACGTAATACGTATAACGTATAACGCATAACGCATAACGTATAACGTATAACGTATAACGTACAACGTATAACGTACAACGTATAACGTACAACGTATAACGTACAACGTATAACGTATAACGTATAACGTATAACGTATAACGTAATACGTATAACGTATAACGTATAACGTATAACGTATAACGTATAACGGTTAACGTATAACGTATACCGTGTAACGTATAACGTATAACGTATAACGTATAACGTATAACGTATAACGTATAACGTATAACGTACAACGTATACTGTATAACGTATAACGTATAACGTATAACGTATAACGTATAACGTATAACGTGTGACGTATAACGTGTAACGTATAACGTATAACGTATAACGTATAACGTATAACGTATAACGTATAACGTACAACGAGTTACGTATAACGTATAACGTATAACGTATAACGTATATCGCATAACGTATAACGTACAACGTATACTGTATAACGTATAACGTATAACGTATAACCTATAACGTATAACGTATAACCTATAACGTAATGCGTATAACGTATAACGTATAACGTATAACGCATAACGTATAACGTATAACGTATAACGTATAACGTACAACGAGTTACGTATAACGTATAACGTATGACGTATAACGTATAACGTATAACGTATAACGTATATCGTATAACGTATAACGTATATCGCATAACGTATAACGTACAACGTATACTGTATAACGTATAACGTATAACGTATAACGTATAACGTATAACGTATAACGTATAACGTATAACGTATAACGTATAACGTATAACGTATAACGTATAACGTATAACGTATAACGTATTACGTATAACGTATAACGTATAACGTATAACGTATAACGTATAACGTATAACGTATAGCGTATAACGTATATCGTATAGCATATAACGTGTAACGTATAACGTTTAACGTACAACGTATAACGTATAACGTATACCGTTTAACGTATATCGTATAACGTATAACGTATAACGTATAACGTATAACGTATAACGTACAACGTATACTGTATAACGTATAACGTATAACGTATAACGTATAACGTATAACGTGTGACGTATAACGTGTAACGTATAACGTATAACGTATAACGTATAACGTATAACGTATAACGTATAACGTATAACGTATAACGTATAACGTATAACGTATAACGTATAACGTATAACGTATAACGTATAACGTATAACGTATAACGTATAACGTATAACGTATAACGTATAACGTATAACGTATAACGTATAACGTATAACGTATTACGTATAACGTATAACGTATAACGTATAACGTATAACGTATAACGTATAACGTATAGCGTATAACGTATATCGTATAGCATATAACGTGTAACGTATAACGTTTAACGTACAACGTATAACGTATAACGTATACCGTTTAACGTATATCGTATAACGTATAACGTATAACGTATAACGTATAACGTATAACGTATAACCTATAACAAATAACGTATAACGTGTAACGTATAACGTATAACGTATAACGTATAACGTATAACATATAACGTATAACGTATAACGTATAACGTATAACGTATAACGTATAACATATAACGTATAACGTATAACGTATAACGTATAACGTATAACGTATAACGTATAACGTATAACGTATAACGTATAACGTATAACGTATAACGTATAACGTATAACGTATAACGTATAACGTATATCGTATAACGTATAACGTATATCGCATAACGTATAACGTACAACGTATACTGTATAACGTATAACGTATAACGTATAACCTATAACGTATAACGTATAACCTATAACGTAATACGTATAACGTATAACGTATAACGTATAACGCATAACGTATAACGTATAACGTATAACGTATAACGTATAACGTATAACGTATACCGTATAACGTATAACGCGTAACGTATAACGTATAAAGTATAGCGTATAACGTATATCGTATAACGTATAACGTTTAACGTATAACGTATAACGTATAACGTATAACGTATAACGTATAACGTATAACGTATAACGTATAACGTATAACGTATAACGTATAACGTATAACGTATAACGTACAACGAGTTACGTATAATGTATAACGTATAACGTATAACGTATAACGTATAACGTATAACGTATAACGTATAACGCATAACGTATAACGTATAACGTATAACGTATAACGTATAACGTATACCGTATAACGTATAACGCGTAACGTATAACGTATAAAGTATAGCGTATAACGTATATCGTATAACGTATAACGTATAACGTATAACGTATAACGCATAACGTATAACGTATAACGTATATCGTATAACGTATAACGTATAACGTATAACGTATAACGTATAACGTATAACGTATAAAGTATAACGTATAACGTATAACGTATAACGTATGACGTATAACGTAGAACGTATAACGTATAACGTATAACGTATAACGTATAACGTATAACGTATAACGTATAACGTATAACGTATAACGTATAACGTATAACGTATAACGTATAACGTATAACGTATAACGTATAACGTATAACGTATAACGTATAACGTATAACGTATAACGTATAACGTATAACGTATAACGTATAACGTATAACGTATAACGTATAACGTATAACGTATAACGTACAACGAGTTACGTATAATGTATAACGTATAACGTATAACGTATAACGTATAACGTATAACGTATAACGTATAACGTATAACGTACAACGTATAACGTACAACGTATAACGTACAACGTATAACGTACAAAGTATAACGTATAACGTATAACGTATAACGTATAACGTATAACATATAACGTATAACGTATACCGTATAACGTATAACGTATAACGTATAACGTATAACGTATAACGTATACCGTATAACGTATAACGCGTAACGTATAACGTATAAAGTATAGCGTATAACGTATATCGTATAACGTATAACGTTTAACGTATAACGTATAACGTATAACGTATAACGTATAACGTATAACGTATAGCGTATAACGTATATCGTATAGCATATAACGTATATCGCATAACGTATAACGTACAACGTATACTGTATAACGTATAACGTATAACGTATAACCTATAACGTATAACGTATAACCTATAACGTAATACGTATAACGTATAACGTATAACGTATAACGCATAACGTATAACGTATAACGTATAACGTGTAACGTATAACGTATAACGTATAACGTATAACGTATAACGTATAACGTATAACGTATAACGTATAACGTATAACGTATAACGTATAACGTATAACGTATAACGTATAACGTATAACGTATAACGTATAACGCACAACGAGTTACGTATAATGTATAACGTATAACGTATAACGTATAACGTATAACGTATAACGTATAACGTATAACGTATAACGTACAACGTATAACGTACAACGTATAACGTACAACGTATAACGTACAAAGTATAACGTATAACGTATAACGTATAACGTATAACGTATAACGTATAACGTACAACGTATAACGTATAACGTATAACGTATAACGTATAACCCATAACGTATAACGTATAACGTATAACGTATAACGTATAACGTATAACGTATAACGTATAACGTATAACGTATAACGTATAACGTATAACGTATAACGTATAACGTACAACGAGTTACGTATAATGTATAACGTATAACGTATAACGTATAACGTATAACGTATAACGCATAACGTATAACGTATAACGTATACCGTATAACGTATAACGTGTAACGTATAACGTATAAAGTGTAGCGTATAACGTATATCGTATAACGTATAACGTTTAACGTATAACGTATAACGTATAACGTATAACGTATAACGTATAACGTATAACGTATAACGTATAGCGTATAACGTATATCGTATAGCATATAACGTACAACGTATAACGTTTAACGTACAACGTATAACGTATAACGTATAACGTATAACGTATAACGTATAACGTATAACGTATAACGTATAACGTATAACGTATAACGTATAACGTATAACGTATAACGTATAACGTATAACGTATAACGTATAACGTATAACGTATAACGTATAACGTATAACGTATAACGTATATCGTATAACGTATAACGTATATCGCATAACGTATAACGTACAACGTATACTGTATAACGTATAACGTATAACGTATAACCTATAACGTATAACGTATAACCTATAACGTAATACGTATAACGTATAACGTATAACGTATAACGCATAACGTATAACGTATAACGTATAACGTATAACGTATAACGTATAACGTATACCGTATAACGTATAACGCGTAACGTATAACGTATAAAGTATAGCGTATAACGTATATCGTATAACGTATAACGTTTAACGTATAACGTATAACGTATAACGTATAACGTATAACGTATAACGTATAACGTATAGCGTATAACGTATATCGTATAGTATATAACGTATAACGTATAACGTTTAACGTACAACGTATAACGTATAACGTATAACGTATAACGTATAACGTATAACGTATAACGTATAACGTATAACGTATAACGTATAACGTATAACGTATAACGTATAACCTATAACAAATAACGTATAACGTATAACGTATAACGTATAACGTATGACGTATAACGTAGAACGTATAACGTATAACGTATAACGTATAACGTATAACGTATAACGTATAACGTATAACGTATAACGTATAACGTATAACGTATAACGTATAACGTATAACGTATAACGTACAACGAGTTACGTATAACGTATAACGTGTAACGTATAACGTATAACGTATAACGTATAACGTATAACGTATATCGTATAACGTATAACGTATATCGCACAACGTATAACGTACAACGTATACTGTATAACGTATAACGTATAACGTATAACCTATAACGTATAACGTATAACCTATAACGTAATACGTATAACGTATAACGTATAACGTATAACGCATAACGTATAACGTATAACGTATAACGTATAACGTATAACGTATACCGTATAACGTATAACGCGTAACGTATAACGTATAAAGTATAGCGTATAACGTATATCGTATAACGTATAACGTTTAACGTATAACGTATAACGTATAACGTATAACGTATAACGTATAACGTATAGCGTATAACGTATATCGTATAGCATATAACGTATAACGTATAACGTTTAACGTACAACGTATAACGTATAACGTATAACGTATAACGTATAACGTATAACGTATAACGTATAACGTATAACGTATAACGTATAACGTATAACGTATAACGTATAACGTATAACGTACAACGAGTTACGTATAACGTATAACGTGTAACGTATAACGTATAACGTATAACGTATAACGTATAACGTATATCGTATAACGTATAACGTATATCGCACAACGTATAACGTACAACGTATACTGTATAACGTATAACGTATAACGTATAACCTATAACGTATAACGTATAACCTATAACGTAATACGTATAACGTATAACGTATAACGTATAACGTATAACGTATAACGTATAACGTATATCGTATAACGTATAACGTATATCGCATAACGTATAACGTACAACGTATACTGTATAACGTATAACGTATAACGTATAACCTATAACGTATAACGTATAACCTATAACGTAATACGTATAACGTATAACGTATAACGTATAACGCATAACGTATAACGTATAACGTATAACGTACAACGTATAACGTACAACGTATAACGTACAACGTATAACGTACAACGTATAACGTATAACGTGTAACGTATAACGTGTAACGTATAACGTGTAACGTATAACGTATAACGTATAACGTATAACGTATAACGTATAACGTATAACGTATAACGTATAACGTATAACGTATAACGTATAACGTATAACGTATATCGTATAACGTATAACGTATAACGTATAACGTATAACGTATAACGTATAAAGTATAACGTATAACGTATAACGTATAACGTATGACGTATAACGTAGAACGTATAACGTATAACGTATAACGTATAACGTATAACGAATAACGTATAACGTATAACGTATAACGTATAACGTATAACGTATACCGTATAACGTATAACGTGTAACGTATAACGTATAAAGTGTAGCGTATAACGTATATCGTATAACGTATAACGTTTAACGTATAACGTATAACGTATAACGTATAATGTATAACGTATAACGTATAACGTATAACGTATAGCGTATAACGTATATCGTATAGCATATAACGTACAACGTATAAAATTTAACGTACAACGTATAACGTATAACGTATACCGTTTAACGTATATCGTATAACGTATAACGTATAACGTACAACGTATAACGTATAACCTATAACAAATAACGTATAACGTATAACGTATAACGTATAACGTATAACGTATAACGTATAACGTATAACGTATAACGTATAACGTATAACGTATAACGTATAACGTATAACGTATATCGTATAACGTATAACGTATATCGCATAACGTATAACGTACAACGTATACTGTATAACGTATAACGTATAACGTATAACCTATAACGTATAACGTATAACCTATAACGTAATACGTATAACGTATAACGTATAACGTATAACGCATAACGTATAACGTATAACGTATAACGTATAACGTATAACGTATAACGTATAACGTATACCGTATAACGTATAACGCGTAACGTATAACGTATAAAGTATAGCGTATAACGTATATCGTATAACGTATAACGTTTAACGTATAACGTATAACGTATAACGTATAACGTATAACGTATAACGTATAACGTATAGCGTATAACGTATATCGTATAGTATATAACGTATAACGTATAACGTTTAACGTACAACGTATAACGTATAACGTATAACGTATAACGTATAACGTATAACGTATAACGTATAACGTATAACGTATAACGTATAACGTATAACGTATAACGTATAACGTATAACCTATAACAAATAACGTATAACGTATAACGTATAACGTATAACGTATGACGTATAACGTAGAACGTATAACGTATAACGTATAACGTATAACGTATAACGTATAACGTATAACGTATAACGTATAACGTATAACGTATAACGTATAACAAATAACGTATAACGTATAACGTACAACGAGTTACGTATAACGTATAACGTGTAACGTATAACGTATAACGTATAACGTATAACGTATAACGTATATCGTATAACGTATAACGTATATCGCACAACGTATAACGTACAACGTATACTGTATAACGTATAACGTATAACGTATAACCTATAACGTATAACGTATAACCTATAACGTAATACGTATAACGTATAACGTATAACGTATAACGCATAACGTATAACGTATAACGTATAACGTATAACGTATAACGTATACCGTATAACGTATAACGCGTAACGTATAACGTATAAAGTATAGCGTATAACGTATATCGTATAACGTATAACGTTTAACGTATAACGTATAACGTATAACGTATAACGTATAACGTATAACGTATAACGTATAGCGTATAACGTATATCGTATAGCATATAACGTATAACGTATAACGATTAACGTACAACGTATAACGTATAACGTATAACGTATAACGTATAACGTATAACGTATAACGTATAACGTATAACGTATAACGTATAACGTATAACGTATAACGTATAACGTATAACGTATAACGTATAACGTATAACGTATAACGTATAACGTATAACGTACAACGAGTTACGTATAACGTATAACGTATAACGTATAACGTATAACGTATAACGTATAACGTATAACGTATAACGTATATCGTATAACGTATAACGTATATCGCATAACGTATAACGTACAACGTATACTGTATAACGTATAACGTATAACGTATAACCTATAACGTATAACGTATAACCTATAACGTAATACGTATAACGTATAACGTATAACGTATAACGCATAACGTATAACGCATAACGTATAACGTACAACGTATAACGTACAACGTATAACGTACAACGTATAACGTACAACGTATAACGTATAACGTATAACGTATAACGTATAACGTATTACGTATAACGTATAACGTATAACGTATAACGTACAACGTATAACGTATAACGTATAACGTATATCGTATAACGTATAACGTATATCGCATAACGTATAACGTATAACGTATAACGTATAACGTATATCGTATAACGTATAACGTATAACGTATAACGTATAACGTATAACGTATAAAGTATAACGTATAACGTATAACGTATAACGTATAACGTATAACGTATTACGTATAACGTATAACGTATAACGTATAACGTATAACGTACAACGTATAACGTATGACGTATAACGTAGAACGTATAACGTATAACGTATAACGTATAACGTATAACGTATATCGTATAACGTATAACGTATAACGTATAACGTATAACGTATAACGTATAAAGTATAACGTATAACGTATAACGTATAACGTATGACGTATAACGTAGAACGTATAACGTATAACGTATAACGTATAACGTATAACGTATTACGTATAACGTATAACGTATAACGTATAACGTATAACGTATAACGTATAACGTATAACGTATTACGTATAACGTATAACGTATAGCGTATAACGTATATCGTATAGCATATAACGTGTAACGTATAACGTTTAACGTACAACGTATAACGTATAACGTATACCGTTTAACGTATATCGTATAACGTATAACGTATAACGTATAACGTATAACGTATAACCTATAACAAATAACGTATAACGTGTAACGTATAACGTATAACGTATAACGTATAACGTATAACGTATAACGTATAACGTATAACGTATAACGTATAACGTATAACGTATAACGTATAACGTATAACGTATAACGTATAACGTATAACGTATAACGTATAGCGTATAACGTATAACGTATAACGTATAACGTATAACGTATAACGTATAACGTATAACGTATAACGTATAACGTATAACGTATATCGTATAACGTATAACGTATATCGCATAACGTATAACGTACAACGTATACTGTATAACGTATAACGTATAACGTATAACCTATAACGTATAACGTATAACCTATAACGTAATACGTATAACGTATAACGTATAACGTATAACGCATAACGTATAACGTATAACGTATAACGTATAACGTATAACGTATAACGTATAACGTATACCGTATAACGTATAACGCGTAACGTATAACGTATAAAGTATAGCGTATAACGTATATCGTATAACGTATAACGTATAACGTATAACGTATAACGCATAACGTATAACGTATAACGTATATCGTATAACGTATAACGTATAACGTATAACGTATAACGTATAACGTATAACGTATAAAGTATAACGTATAACGTATAACGTATAACGTATGACGTATAACGTAGAACGTATAACGTATAACGTATAACGTATAACGTATAACGTATAACGTATAACGTATAACGTATAACGTATAACGTATAACGTATAACGTATAACGTATAACGTATAACGTATAACGTATAACGTATAACGTATAACGTATAACGTATAACGTATAACGTATAACGTATAACGTATAACGTATAACGTATAACGTATAACGTACAACGAGTTACGTATAATGTATAACGTATAACGTATAACGTATAACGTATAACGTATAACGTATAACGTATAACGTATAACGTACAACGTATAACGTACAACGTATAACGTACAACGTATAACGTACAAAGTATAACGTATAACGTATAACGTATAACGTATAACGTATAACGTATAACGTATAACGTATACCGTATAACGTATAACGTATAACGTATAACGTATAACGTATACCGTATAACGTATAACGCGTAACGTATAACGTATAAAGTATAGCGTATAACGTATATCGTATAACGTATAACGTTTAACGTATAACGTATAACGTATAACGTATAACGTATAACGTATAACGTATACCGTATAACGTATAACGTGTAACGTATAACGTATAAAGTGTAGCGTATAACGTATATCGTATAACGTATAACGTTTAACGTATAACGTATAACGTATAACGTAAAACGTATAACGTATAACGTATAACGTATAACGTATAGCGTATAACGTATATCGTATAGCATATAACGTACAACGTATGTCGTTTAACGTACAACGTATAACGTATAACGTATACCGTTTAACGTATATCGTATAACGTATAACGTATAACGTACAACGTATAACGTATAACCTATAACAAATAACGTATAACGTGTAACGTATAACGTATAGCGTATAACGTATAACGTATAACGTATAACGTATAACGTATAACGTATAACGTATAACGTATAACTTATTACGTATAACGTATAACGTATAACGTATAACGTATAACGTATAACGTATAACGTATAACCTATAACGTATAACGTATAACGTATAACGTATAACGTATAACGAATAACGTATAACGTATAACGTATAAAGTATAACGTATAACGTATAACGTATAACGTATAACGTATAACGTAGAACGTAGAACGTAGAACGTATAACGTATAACGTATAACGTATAACGTATAACGTAATACGTATAACGTATAACGTATAACGTATAACGGTTAACGTATAACGTATACCGTGTAACGTATAACGTATAACGTATAAAGTATAACGTATAACGTATAACGTATAACGTATAACGTATAACGTATAACGTATAACGTAGAACGTAGAACGTATAACGTATAACGTATAACGTATAACGTATAACGTAATACGTATAACGTATAACGTATAACGTATAACGGTTAACGTATAACGTATACCGTGCAACGTATAACGTATAACGTATAACGTATAACGTATAACGTATAACGTATAACGTATAGCGTATAACGTATATCGTATTGCATATAACGTATATCGCATAACGTATAACGTACAACGTATACTGTATAACGTATAACGTATAACGTATAACCTATAACGTATAACGTATAACCTATAACGTAATACGTATAACGTATAACGTATAACGTATAACGCATAACGTATAACGTATAACGTATAACGTAAAACGTATAACGTATAACGTATAACGTATAACGTATAACGTATAACGTATAACGTATAACGTATAACGTATAACGTATAACGTATAACGTATAACGTATAACGTATAACGTACAACGAGTTACGTATAATGTATAACGTATAACGTATAACGTATAACGTATAACGTATAACGTATAACGTATAACGTATAACGTACAACGTATAACGTACAACGTATAACGTACAACGTATAACGTACAAAGTATAACGTATAACGTATAACGTATAACGTATAACGTATAACGTATAACGTATAACGTATAACGTATAACGTATAACGTATAACGTATAACGTATAACCCATAACGTATAACGTATAACGTATAACGTATAACGTATAACGTATAAAGTATAACGTATAACGTATAACGTATAACGTATAACGTATAACGTAGAACGTATAACGTAGAACGTATAACGTATAACGCATAACGTATAACGTATAACGTATAACGTATAACGTATAACGTATACCGTATAACGTATAACGTGTAACGTATAACGTATAAAGTGTAGCGTATAACGTATATCGTATAACGTATAACGTTTAACGTATAACGTATAACGTATAACGTATAACGTATAACGTATAACGTATAACGTATAACGTATAGCGTATAACGTATATCGTGTAGTATATAACGTACAACGTATAACGTTTAACGTACAACGTATAACGTATAACGTATAACGTATAACGTATAACGTATAACGTATAACGTATAACGTAGAACGTATAACGTAGAACGTATAACGTATAACGCATAACGTATAACGTATAACGTATAACGTATAACGTATAACGTATACCGTATAACGTATAACGTGTAACGTATAACGTATAAAGTGTAGCGTATAACGTATATCGTATAACGTATAACGTTTAACGTATAACGTATAACGTATAACGTATAACGTATAACGTATAACGTATAACGTATATCGTATAACGTATAACGTATATCGCATAACGTATAACGTACAACGTATACTGTATAACGTATAACGTATAACGTATAACCTATAACGTATAACGTATAACCTATAACGTAATACGTATAACGTATAACGTATAACGTATAACGTATAACGCATAACGTATAACGTATAACGTATAACGTACAACGTATAACGTACAACGTATAACGTACAACGTATAACGTACAACGTATAACGTATAACGTGTAACGTATAACGTGTAACGTATAACGTATAACGTATAACGTATAACGTATAACGTATAACGTATAACGTATAACGTATAACGTATAACGTATAACGTATAACGTATAACGTATAACGTATAACGTATAACGTATATCGTATAACGTATAACGTATAACGTATAACGTATAACGTATAACGTATAAAGTATAACGTATAACGTATAACGTATAACGTATGACGTATAACGTAGAACGTATAACGTATAACGTATAACGTATAACGTATAACGAATAACGTATAACGTATAACGTATAACGTATAACGTATAACGTATACCGTATAACGTATAACGTGTAACGTATAACGTATACAGTGTAGCGTATAACGTATATCGTATAACGTATAACGTTTAACGTATAACGTATAACGTATAACGTATAACGTATAACGTATAACGTATAACGTATAACGTATAGCGTATAACGTATATCGTATAGCATATAACGTACAACGTATAACGTTTAACGTACAACGTATAACGTATAACGTATACCGTTTAACGTATATCGTATAACGTATAACGTATAACGTACAACGTATAACGTATAACCTATAACAAATAACGTATAACGTATAACGTATAACGTATAACGTATAACGTATAACGTATAACGTATAACGTATAACGTATAACGTATAACGTATAACGTATAACGTATAACGTATAACGTATAACGTATAACGTATATCGTATAACGTATAACGTATATCGCATAACGTATAACGTACAACGTATACTGTATAACGTATAACGTATAACGTATAACCTATAACGTATAACGTATAACCTATAACGTAATACGTATAACGTATAACGTATAACGTATAACGCATAACGTATAACGTATAACGTATAACGTATAACGTATAACGTATAACGTATACCGTATAACGTATAACGCGTAACGTATAACGTATAAAGTATAGCGTATAACGTATATCGTATAACGTATAACGTTTAACGTATAACGTATAACGTATAACGTATAACGTATAACGTATAACGTATAACGTATAGCGTATAACGTATATCGTATAGTATATAACGTATAACGTATAACGTTTAACGTACAACGTATAACGTATAACGTATAACGTATAACGTATAACGTATAACGTATAACGTATAACGTATAACGTATAACGTATAACGTATAACGTATAACGTATAACGTATAACGTATAACGTATAACCTATAACAAATAACGTATAACGTATAACGTATAACGTATAACGTATGACGTATAACGTAGAACGTATAACGTATAACGTATAACGTATAACGTATAACGTATAACGTATAACGTATAACGTATAACGTATAACGTATAACGTATAACGTATAACGTATAACGTACAACGAGTTACGTATAACGTATAACGTGTAACGTATAACGTATAACGTATAACGTATAACGTATAACGTATATCGTATAACGTATAACGTATATCGCACAACGTATAACGTACAACGTATACTGTATAACGTATAACGTATAACGTATAACCTATAACGTATAACGTATAACCTATAACGTAATACGTATAACGTATAACGTATAACGTATAACGCATAACGTATAACGTATAACGTATAACGTATAACGTATAACGTATACCGTATAACGTATAACGCGTAACGTATAACGTATAAAGTATAGCGTATAACGTATATCGTATAACGTATAACGTTTAACGTATAACGTATAACGTATAACGTATAACGTATAACGTATAACGTATAACGTATAGCGTATAACGTATATCGTATAGCATATAACGTATAACGTATAACGATTAACGTACAACGTATAACGTATAACGTATAACGTATAACGTATAACGTATAACGTATAACGTATAACGTATAACGTATAACGTATAACGTATAACGTAAAACGTATAACGTATAACGTATAACGTATAACGTATAACGTACAACGAGTTACGTATAACGTATAACGTATAACGTATAACGTATAACGTATAACGTATAACGTATAACGTATATCGTATAACGTATAACGTATATCGCATAACGTATAACGTACAACGTATACTGTATAACGTATAACGTATAACGTATAACCTATAACGTATAACGTATAACCTATAACGTAATACGTATAACGTATAACGTATAACGTATAACGCATAACGTATAACGTATAACGTATAACGTACAACGTATAACGTACAACGTATAACGTACAACGTATAACGTACAACGTATAACGTATAACGTATAACGTATAACGTATAACGTATTACGTATAACGTATAACGTATAACGTATAACGTACAACGTATAACGTATAACGTATAACGTATATCGTATAACGTATAACGTATATCGCATAACGTATAACGTATAACGTATAACGTATAACGTATATCGTATAACGTATAACGTATAACGTATAACGTATAACGTATAACGTATAAAGTATAACGTATAACGTATAACGTATAACGTATAACGTATAACGTATTACGTATAACGTATAACGTATAACGTATAACGTACAACGTATAACGTATGACGTATAACGTAGAACGTATAACGTATAACGTATAACGTATAACGTATAACGTATATCGTATAACGTATAACGTATAACGTATAACGTATAACGTATAACGTATAAAGTATAACGTATAACGTATAACGTATAACGTATAACGTACAACGTATAACGTACAACGTATAACGTATAACGTATAACGCATAACGTATAACGTATAACGTATAACGTACAACGTATAACGTACAACGTATAACGTACAACGTATAACGTACAACGTATAACGTATAACGTATAACGTATAACGTATAACGTATTACGTATAACGTATAACGTATAACGTATAACGTACAACGTATAACGTATAACGTATAACGTATATCGTATAACGTATAACGTATATCGCATAACGTATAACGTATAACGTATAACGTATAACGTATATCGTATAACGTATAACGTATAACGTATAACGTATAACGTATAACCTATAACGTATAACGTATAACCTATAACGTAATACGTATAACGTATAACGTATAACGTATAACGCATAACGTATAACGTATAACGTATAACGTATAACGTATAACGTATACCGTATAACGTATAACGCGTAACGTATAACGTATAAAGTATAGCGTATAACGTATATCGTATAACGTATAACGTTTAACGTATAACGTATAACGTATAACGTATAACGTATAACGTATAACGTATAACGTATAGCGTATAACGTATATCGTATAGCATATAACGTATAACGTATAACGATTAACGTACAACGTATAACGTATAACGTATAACGTATAACGTATAACGTATAACGTATAACGTATAACGTATAACGTATAACGTATAACGTATAACGTAAAACGTATAACGTATAACGTATAACGTATAACGTATAACGTACAACGAGTTACGTATAACGTATAACGTATAACGTATAACGTATAACGTATAACGTATAACGTATAACGTATATCGTATAACGTATAACGTATATCGCATAACGTATAACGTACAACGTATACTGTATAACGTATAACGTATAACGTATAACCTATAACGTATAACGTATAACCTATAACGTAATACGTATAACGTATAACGTATAACGTATAACGCATAACGTATAACGTATAACGTATAACGTACAACGTATAACGTACAACGTATAACGTACAACGTATAACGTACAACGTATAACGTATAACGTATAACGTATAACGTATAACGTATTACGTATAACGTATAACGTATAACGTATAACGTACAACGTATAACGTATAACGTATAACGTATATCGTATAACGTATAACGTATATCGCATAACGTATAACGTATAACGTATAACGTATAACGTATATCGTATAACGTATAACGTATAACGTATAACGTATAACGTATAACGTATAAAGTATAACGTATAACGTATAACGTATAACGTATAACGTATAACGTATTACGTATAACGTATAACGTATAACGTATAACGTACAACGTATAACGTATGACGTATAACGTAGAACGTATAACGTATAACGTATAACGTATAACGTATAACGTATATCGTATAACGTATAACGTATAACGTATAACGTATAACGTATAACGTATAAAGTATAACGTATAACGTATAACGTATAACGTATGACGTATAACGTAGAACGTATAACGTATAACGTATAACGTATAACGTATAACGTATTACGTATAACGTATAACGTATAACGTATAACGTATAACGTATAACGTATAACGTATAACGTATTACGTATAACGTATAACGTATAACGTATAACGTATAACGTATAACGTATAACGTATAGCGTATAACGTATATCGTATAGCATATAACGTGTAACGTATAACGTTTAACGTACAACGTATAACGTATAACGTATACCGTTTAACGTATATCGTATAACGTATAACGTATAACGTATAACGTATAACGTATAACCTATAACAAATAACGTATAACGTGTAACGTATAACGTATAACGTATAACGTATAACGTATAACGTATAACGTATAACGTATAACGTATAACGTATAACGTATACCGTATAACGTATAACGTGTAACGTATAACGTATAAAGTGTAGCGTATAACGTATATCGTATAACGTATAACGTTTAACGTATAACGTATAACGTATAACGTATAACGTATAACGTATAACGTATAACGTATAACGTATAGCGTATAACGTATATCGTGTAGTATATAACGTACAACGTATAACGTTTAACGTACAACGTATAACGTATAACGTATAACGTATAACGTATAACGTATAACGTATAACGTATAACGTAGAACGTATAACGTAGAACGTATAACGTATAACGCATAACGTATAACGTATAACGTATAACGTATAACGTATAACGTATACCGTATAACGTATAACGTGTAACGTATAACGTATAAAGTGTAGCGTATAACGTATATCGTATAACGTATAACGTTTAACGTATAACGTATAACGTATAACGAATAACGTATAACGTATAACGTATAACGTATAACGTATATCGTATAACGTATAACGTATATCGCATAACGTATAACGTACAACGTATACTGTATAACGTATAACGTATAACGTATAACCTATAACGTATAACGTATAACCTATAACGTAATACGTATAACGTATAACGTATAACGTATAACGTATAACGCATAACGTATAACGTATAACGTATAACGTACAACGTATAACGTACAACGTATAACGTACAACGTATAACGTACAACGTATAACGTATAACGTGTAACGTATAACGTGTAACGTATAACGTATAACGTATAACGTATAACGTATAACGTATAACGTATAACGTATAACGTATAACGTATAACGTATAACGTATAACGTATAACGTATAACGTATAACGTATAACGTATATCGTATAACGTATAACGTATAACGTATAACGTATAACGTATAACGTATAAAGTATAACGTATAACGTATAACGTATAACGTATGACGTATAACGTAGAACGTATAACGTATAACGTATAACGTATAACGTATAACGAATAACGTATAACGTATAACGTATAACGTATACCGTATAACGTATAACGTGTAACGTATAACGTATACAGTGTAGCGTATAACGTATATCGTATAACGTATAACGTTTAACGTATAACGTATAACGTATAACGTATAACGTATAACGTATAACGTATAACGTATAACGTATAGCGTATAACGTATATCGTATAGCATATAACGTACAACGTATAACGTTTAACGTACAACGTATAACGTATAACGTATACCGTTTAACGTATATCGTATAACGTATAACGTATAACGTACAACGTATAACGTATAACCTATAACAAATAACGTATAACGTATAACGTATAACGTATAACGTATAACGTATAACGTATAACGTATAACGTATAACGTATAACGTATAACGTATAACGTATAACGTATAACGTATAACGTATAACGTATATCGTATAACGTATAACGTATATCGCATAACGTATAACGTACAACGTATACTGTATAACGTATAACGTATAACGTATAACCTATAACGTATAACGTATAACCTATAACGTAATACGTATAACGTATAACGTATAACGTATAACGCATAACGTATAACGTATAACGTATAACGTATAACGTATAACGTATAACGTATACCGTATAACGTATAACGCGTAACGTATAACGTATAAAGTATAGCGTATAACGTATATCGTATAACGTATAACGTTTAACGTATAACGTATAACGTATAACGTATAACGTATAACGTATAACGTATAACGTATAGCGTATAACGTATATCGTATAGTATATAACGTATAACGTATAACGTTTAACGTACAACGTATAACGTATAACGTATAACGTATAACGTATAACGTATAACGTATAACGTATAACGTATAACGTATAACGTATAACGTATAACGTATAACGTATAACGTATAACCTATAACAAATAACGTATAACGTATAACGTATAACGTATAACGTATGACGTATAACGTAGAACGTATAACGTATAACGTATAACGTATAACGTATAACGTATAACGTATAACGTATAACGTATAACGTATAACGTATAACGTATAACGTATAACGTATAACGTACAACGAGTTACGTATAACGTATAACGTGTAACGTATAACGTATAACGTATAACGTATAACGTATAACGTATATCGTATAACGTATAACGTATATCGCACAACGTATAACGTACAACGTATACTGTATAACGTATAACGTATAACGTATAACCTATAACGTATAACGTATAACCTATAACGTAATACGTATAACGTATAACGTATAACGTATAACGCATAACGTATAACGTATAACGTATAACGTATAACGTATAACGTATACCGTATAACGTATAACGCGTAACGTATAACGTATAAAGTATAGCGTATAACGTATATCGTATAACGTATAACGTTTAACGTATAACGTATAACGTATAACGTATAACGTATAACGTATAACGTATAACGTATAGCGTATAACGTATATCGTATAGCATATAACGTATAACGTATAACGATTAACGTACAACGTATAACGTATAACGTATAACGTATAACGTATAACGTATAACGTATAACGTATAACGTATAACGTATAACGTATAACGTATAACGTAAAACGTATAACGTATAACGTATAACGTATAACGTATAACGTACAACGAGTTACGTATAACGTATAACGTATAACGTATAACGTATAACGTATAACGTATAACGTATAACGTATATCGTATAACGTATAACGTATATCGCATAACGTATAACGTACAACGTATACTGTATAACGTATAACGTATAACGTATAACCTATAACGTATAACGTATAACCTATAACGTAATACGTATAACGTATAACGTATAACGTATAACGCATAACGTATAACGTATAACGTATAACGTACAACGTATAACGTACAACGTATAACGTACAACGTATAACGTACAACGTATAACGTATAACGTATAACGTATAACGTATAACGTATTACGTATAACGTATAACGTATAACGTATAACGTACAACGTATAACGTATAACGTATAACGTATATCGTATAACGTATAACGTATATCGCATAACGTATAACGTATAACGTATAACGTATAACGTATATCGTATAACGTATAACGTATAACGTATAACGTATAACGTATAACGTATAAAGTATAACGTATAACGTATAACGTATAACGTATAACGTATAACGTATTACGTATAACGTATAACGTATAACGTATAACGTACAACGTATAACGTATGACGTATAACGTAGAACGTATAACGTATAACGTATAACGTATAACGTATAACGTATATCGTATAACGTATAACGTATAACGTATAACGTATAACGTATAACATATAAAGTATAACGTATAACGTATAACGTATTACGTATAACGTATAACGTATAACGTATAACGTACAACGTATAACGTATGACGTATAACGTAGAACGTATAACGTATAACGTATAACGTATAACGTATAACGTATATCGTATAACGTATAACGTATAACGTATAACGTATAACGTATAACGTATAAAGTATAAGGTATAACGTATAACGTATAACGTATGACGTATAACGTAGAACGTATAACGTATAACGTATAACGTATAACGTATAACGTATTACGTATAACGTATAACGTATAACGTATAACGTATAACGTATAACGTATAACGTATAACGTATTACGTATAACGTATAACGTATAACGTATAACGTATAACGTATAACGTATAACGTATAGCGTATAACGTATATCGTATAGCATATAACGTGTAACGTATAACGTTTAACGTACAACGTATAACGTATAACGTATACCGTTTAACGTATATCGTATAACGTATAACGTATAACGTATAACGTATAACGTATAACCTATAACAAATAACGTATAACGTGTAACGTATAACGTATAACGTATAACGTATAACGTATAACGTATAACGTATAACGTATAACGTATAACGTATAACGTATAACGTATAACGTATAACGTATAACGTATAACGTATAACGTATAACGTATAACGTATAACGTATAACGTATAACGTATAACGTATAACGTATAACGTATAACGTATAACGTATAACGTATAACGTATAACGTATATCGTATAACGTATAACGTATATCGCATAACGTATAACGTACAACGTATACTGTATAACGTATAACGTATAACGTATAACCTATAACGTATAACGTATAACCTATAACGTAATACGTATAACGTATAACGTATAACGTATAACGCATAACGTATAACGTATAACGTATAACGTATAACGTATAACGTATAACATATACCGTATAACGTATAACGCGTAACGTATAACGTATAAAGTATAGCGTATAACGTATATCGTATAACGTATAACGTTTAACGTATAACGTATAACGTATAACGTATAACGTATAACGTATAACGTATAACGTATAACGTATAACGTATAACGTATAACGTATAACGTATAACGTACAACGAGTTACGTATAATGTATAACGTATAACGTATAACGTATAACGTATAACGTATAACGTATAACGTATAACGTATAACGTATAGCGTATAACGTATATCGTATAGCATATAACGTATAACGTATAACGTATAACGTATAACGTATAACGTATAACGTATAACGTATATCGTATAACGTATAACGTATAGCGTATAACGTATATCGTATAGCATATAACGTATATCGCATAACGTATAACGTACAACGTATACTGTATAACGTATAACGTATAACGTATAACCTATAACGTATAACGTATAACCTATAACGTAATACGTATAACGTATAACGTATAACGTATAACGCATAACGTATAACGTATAACGTATAACGTTTAACGTATATCGTATAACGTATACCGTATAACGTATAACGCGTAACGTATAACGTATAAAGTATAGCGTATAACGTATATCGTATAACGTATAACGTATAACGTATAACGTATAACGCATAACGTATAACGTATAACGTATATCGTATAACGTATAACGTATAACGTATAACGTATAACGTATAACGTATAACGTATAAAGTATAACGTATAACGTATAACGTATAACGTATGACGTATAACGTAGAACGTATAACGTATAACGTATAACGTATAACGTATAACGTATAACGTATAACGTATAACGTATAACGTATAACGTATAACGTATAACGTATAACGTATAACGTATAACGTATAACGTATAACGTATAACGTATAACGTATAACGTATAACGTATAACGTATAACGTATAACGTATAACGTATAACGTATAACGTATAACGTATAACGTACAACGAGTTACGTATAATGTATAACGTATAACGTATAACGTATAACGTATAACGTATAACGTATAACGTATAACGTATAACGTACAACGTATAACGTACAACGTATAACGTACAACGTATAACGTACAAAGTATAACGTATAACGTATAACGTATAACGTATAACGTATAACGTATAACGTATAACGTATACCGTATAACGTATAACGTATAACGTATAACGTATAACGTATACCGTATAACGTATAACGCGTAACGTATAACGTATAAAGTATAGCGTATAACGTATATCGTATAACGTATAACGTTTAACGTATAACGTATAACGTATAACGTATAACGTATAACGTATAACGTATACCGTATAACGTATAACGTGTAACGTATAACGTATAAAGTGTAGCGTATAACGTATATCGTATAACGTATAACGTTTAACGTATAACGTATAACGTATAACGTATAACGTATAACGTATAACGTATAACGTATAACGTATAGCGTATAACGTATATCGTATAGCATATAACGTACAACGTATATCGTTTAACGTACAACGTATACCGTTTAACGTATATCGTATAACGTATAACGTATAACGTACAACGTATAACGTATAACCTATAACAAATAACGTATAACGTGTAACGTATAACGTATAGCGTATAACGTATATCGTATAGCATATAACGTGTAACGTATAACGTTTAACGTACAACGTATAACGTATAACGTATACCGTTTAACGTATATCGTATAACGTATAACGTATAACGTATAACGTATAACGTATAACCTATAACAAATAACGTATAACGTGTAACGTATAACGTATAACGTATAACGTATAACGTATAACGTATAACGTATAACGTATAACGTATAACGTATAACGTATAACGTATAACGTATAACGTATAACGTATAACGTATAACGTAAAACGTATAACGTATAACGTATAACGTATAACGTATAACGTATAACGTATAACGTATAACGTATAACGTATATCGTATAACGTATAACGTATATCGCATAACGTATAACGTACAACGTATACTGTATAACGTATAACGTATAACGTATAACCTATAACGTATAACGTATAACCTATAACGTAATACGTATAACGTATAACGTATAACGTATAACGCATAACGTATAACGTATAACGTATAACGTATAACGTATAACGTATAACATATACCGTATAACGTATAACGCGTAACGTATAACGTATAAAGTATAGCGTATAACGTATATCGTATAACGTATAACGTTTAACGTATAACGTATAACGTATAACGTATAACGTATAACGTATAACGTATAACGTATAACGTATAACGTATAACGTATAACGTATAACGTATAACGTACAACGAGTTACGTATAATGTATAACGTATAACGTATAACGTATAACGTATAACGTATAACGTATAACGTATAACGTATAACGTATAGCGTATAACGTATATCGTATAGCATATAACGTATAACGTATAACGTATAACGTATAACGTATAACGTATAACGTATAACGTATATCGTATAACGTATAACGTATAGCGTATAACGTATATCGTATAGCATATAACGTATATCGCATAACGTATAACGTACAACGTATACTGTATAACGTATAACGTATAACGTATAACCTATAACGTATAACGTATAACCTATAACGTAATACGTATAACGTATAACGTATAACGTATAACGCATAACGTATAACGTATAACGTATAACGTTTAACGTATAACGTATAACGTATACCGTATAACGTATAACGCGTAACGTATAACGTATAAAGTATAGCGTATAACGTATATCGTATAACGTATAACGTATAACGTATAACGTATAACGCATAACGTATAACGTATAACGTATATCGTATAACGTATAACGTATAACGTATAACGTATAACGTATAACGTATAACGTATAAAGTATAACGTATAACGTATAACGTATAACGTATGACGTATAACGTAGAACGTATAACGTATAACGTATAACGTATAACGTATAACGTATAACGTATAACGTATAACGTATAACGTATAACGTATAACGTATAACGTATAACGTATAACGTATAACGTATAACGTATAACGTATAACGTATAACGTATAACGTATAACGTATAACGTATAACGTATAACGTATAACGTATAACGTATAACGTATAACGTATAACGTACAACGAGTTACGTATAATGTATAACGTATAACGTATAACGTATAACGTATAACGTATAACGTATAACGTATAACGTATAACGTATAACGTACAACGTATAACGTACAACGTATAACGTACAACGTATAACGTACAAAGTATAACGTATAACGTATAACGTATAACGTATAACGTATAACGTATAACGTATAACGTATACCGTATAACGTATAACGTATAACGTATAACGTATAACGTATACCGTATAACGTATAACGCGTAACGTATAACGTATAAAGTATAGCGTATAACGTATATCGTATAACGTATAACGTTTAACGTATAACGTATAACGTATAACGTATAACGTATAACGTATAACGTATAACGTATAACGTATAGCGTATAACGTATATCGTATAGCATATAACGTACAACGTATATCGTTTAACGTACAACGTATAACGTATAACGTATACCGTTTAACGTATATCGTATAACGTATAACGTATAACGTACAACGTATAACGTATAACCTATAACAAATAACGTATAACGTGTAACGTATAACGTATAGCGTATAACGTATAACGTATAACGTATAACGTATAACGTATAACGTATAACGTATAACGTATAACTTATTACGTATAACGTATAACGTATAACGTATAACGTATAACGTATAACGTATAACGTATAACCTATAACGTATAACGTATAACGTATAACGTATAACGTATAACGAATAACGTATAACGTATAACGTATAAAGTATAACGTATAACGTATAACGTATAACGTATAACGTATAACGTATAACGTAGAACGTAGAACGTATAACGTATAACGTATAACGTATAACGTATAACGTAATACGTATAACGTATAACGTATAACGTATAACGGTTAACGTATAACGTATACCGTGTAACGTATAACGTATAACGTATAAAGTATAACGTATAACGTATAACGTATAACGTATAACGTATAACGTAGAACGTAGAACGTATAACGTATAACGTATAACGTATAACGTATAACGTAATACGTATAACGTATAACGTATAACGTATAACGGTTAACGTATAACGTATACCGTGTAACGTATAACGTATAACGTATAACGTATAACGTATAACGTATAACGTATAACGTATAGCGTATAACGTATATCGTATAGCATATAACGTATATCGCATAACGTATAACGTACAACGTATACTGTATAACGTATAACGTGTAACGTATAACCTATAACGTATAACGTATAACCTATAACGTAATACGTATAACGTATAACGTATAACGTATAACGCATAACGTATAACGTATAACGTATAACGTATAACGTATAACGTATAACGTATAACGTATAACGTATAACGTATAACGTATAACGTATAACGTATAACGTATAACGTATAACCCATAACGTATAACGTATAACGTATAACGTATAACGTATAACGTATAAAGTATAACGTATAACGTATAACGTATAACGTATAACGTATAACGTAGAACGTATAACGTAGAACGTATAACGTATAACGCATAACGTATAACGTATAACGTATAACGTATAACGTATAACGTATACCGTATAACGTATAACGTGTAACGTATAACGTATAAAGTGTAGCGTATAACGTATATCGTATAACGTATAACGTTTAACGTATAACGTATAACGTATAACGTATAACGTATAACGTATAACGTATAACGTATAACGTATAACGTATAGCGTATAACGTATATCGTGTAGTATATAACGTACAACGTATAACGTTTAACGTACAACGTATAACGTATAACGTATACCGTTTAACGTATATCGTATAACGTATAACGTATAACGTACAACGTATAACGTATAACCTATAACAAATAACGTATAACGTGTAACGTATAACGTATAGCGTATAACGTATATCGTGTAGTATATAACGTACAACGTATAACGTTTAACGTACAACGTATAACGTATAACGTATAACGTATAACGTATAACGTATAACGTATAACGTATAACGTATAACGTATATCGTATAACATATAACGTATAACGTAGAACGTATAACGTATAACGCATAACGTATAACGTATAACGTATAACGTATAACGTATAACGTATACCGTATAACGTATAACGTACAACGTATAACGTACAAAGTATAACGTATAACGTATAACGTATAACGTATAACGTATAACGTATAACGTATATCGTATAACGTATAACGTATATCGCATAACGTATAACGTACAACGTATACTGTATAACGTATAACGTATAACGTATAACCTATAACGTATAACGTATAACCTATAACGTAATACGTATAACGTATAACGTATAACGTATAACGCATAACGTATAACGTATAACGTATAACGTATAACGTATAACGTATAACGTATACCGTATAACGTATAACGCGTAACGTATAACGTATAAAGTATAGCGTATAACGTATATCGTATAACGTATAACGTTTAACGTATAACGTATAACGTATAACGTATAACGTATAACGTATAACGTATAGCGTATAACGTATATCGTATAGTATATAACGTATAACGTATAACGTTTAACGTACAACGTATAACGTATAACGTATAACGTATAACGTATAACGTATAACGTATAACGTATAACGTATAACGTATAACGTATAACGTATAACGTATAACGTATAACGTATAACCTATAACAAATAACGTATAACGTATAACGTATAACGTATAACGTATGACGTATAACGTAGAACGTATAACGTATAACGTATAACGTATAACGTATAACGTATAACGTATAACGTATAACGTATAACGTATAACGTATAACGTATAACGTATAACGTACAACGAGTTACGTATAACGTATAACGTGTAACGTATAACGTATAATGTATAACGTATAACGTATATCGTATAACGTATAACGTATATCGCACAACGTATAACGTACAACGTATACTGTATAACGTATAACGTATAACGTATAACCTATAACGTATAACGTATAACCTATAACGTAATACGTATAACGTATAACGTATAACGTATAACGCATAACGTATAACGTATAACGTATAACGTATAACGTATAACGTATACCGTATAACGTATAACGCGTAACGTATAACGTATAAAGTATAGCGTATAACGTATATCGTATAACGTATAACGTTTAACGTATTACGTATAACGTATAACGTATAACGTATAACGTATAACGTATAACGTATAGCGTATAACGTATATCGTATAGCATATAACGTATAACGTATAACGTTTAACGTACAACGTATAACGTATAACGTATAACGTATAACGTATAACGTATAACGTATAACGTATAACGTATAACGTATAACGTATAACGTATAACGTATAACGTATAACGTATAACGTATAACGTATAACGTATAACGTATAACGTACAACGAGTTACGTATAACGTATAACGTATAACGTATAACGTATAACGTATAACGTATAACGTATAACGTATATCGTATAACGTATAACGTATATCGCATAACGTATAACGTACAACGTATACTGTATAACGTATAACGTATAACGTATAACCTATAACGTATAACGTATAACCTATAACGTAATACGTATAACGTATAACGTATAACGTATAACGCATAACGTATAACGTATAACGTATAACGTACAACGTATAACGTACAACGTATAACGTACAACGTATAACGTACAACGTATAACGTATAACGTGTAACGTATAACGTATAACGTATAACGTATAACGTATAACGTATAACGTATAACGTATAACGTATAACGTATAACGTATAACGTATAACGTATAACGTATAACGTATAACGTATAACGTATAACGTATATCGTATAACGTATAACGTATAACGTATAACGTATAACGTATAACGTATAAAGTATAACGTATAACGTATAACGTATAACGTATGACGTATAACGTAGAACGTATAACGTATAACGTATAACGTATAACGTATAACGAATAACGTATAACGTATAACGTATAACGTATAACGTATAACGTATAACCTATAACAAATAACGTATAACGTATAACGTATAACGTATAACGTATGACGTATAACGTAGAACGTATAACGTATAACGTATAACGTATAACGTATAACGTATAACGTATAACGTATAACGTATAACGTATTACGTATAACGTATAACGTATAACGTATAACGTACAACGTATAACGTATAACGTATAACGAATATCGTATAACGTATAACGTATATCGCATAACGTATAACGTACAACGTATACTGTATAACGTATAACGTATAACGTATAACGTATAACGTATACCGTATAACGTATAACGTATAACGTATAACGTATAACGTATACCGTATAACGTATAACGCGTAACGTATAACGTATAAAGTGTAGCGTATAACGTATATCGTATAACGTATAACGTTTAACGTATAACGTATAACGTATAACGTATAACGTATAACGTATAACGTATAGCGTATAACGTATATCGTATAGCATATAACGTATATCGCATAACGTATAACGTACAACGTATACTGTATAACGTATAACGTATAACGTATAACCTATAACGTATAACGTATAACCTATAACGTAATACGTATAACGTATAACGTATAACGTATAACGCATAACGTATAACGTATAACGTATAACGTATAACGTATAACGTATAACGTATACCGTATAACGTATAACGCGTAACGTATAACGTATAAAGTATAGCGTATAACGTATATCGTATAACGTATAACGTATAACGTATAACGTATAACGCATATCGTATAACGTATAACGTATAACGTATAACGTATAACGTATAACGTATAACGTATAACGTATAACGTATAACGTATAACGTATAACGTATAACGTATAACGTATAACGTATAACGTATAACGTATAACGTATAACGTATAACGTATAACGTATAACGTATAACGTATAACGTATATCGTATAACGTATAACGTATAGCGTATAACGTATATCGTATAGCATATAACGTATATCGCATAACGTATAACGTACAACGTATACTGTATAACGTATAACGTATAACGTATAACCTATAACGTATAACGTATAACCTATAACGTAATACGTATAACGTATAACGTATAATGTATAACGTATAACGCATAACGTATAACGTATAACGTATAACCTATAACAAATAACGTATAACGTATAACGTATAACGTATAACGTATGACGCATAACGTAGAACGTATAACGTATAACGTATAACGCATAACGTATAACATATAACGTATATCGTATAACGTATAACGTATAACGTATAACGTATAACGTATAACGTATAACGTATAAAGTATAACGTATAACGTATAACGTATAACGTATGACGTATAACGTATAACGTATAACGTATAACGTATAACGTATAACGTATAACGTATAACGTATAACGTATAACGTATAACGTATAACGTATAACGTATAACGTATAACGTATAACGTATAACGTATAACGTATAACGTATAACGTATAACGTATAACGTATAACGTATAACGTATAACGTACAACGAGTTACGTATAATGTATAACGTATAACGTATAACGTATAACGTATAACGTATAACGTATAACGTATAACGTATAACGTATAACGTACAACGTATAACGTACAACGTATAACGTAGAACGTATAACGTATAACGTATAACGTATAACGTATAACGTATAACGTATGACGTATAACGTAGAACGTATAACGTATAACGTATAACGTATAACGTATAACGTATAACGTATAACGTATGACGTATAACGTAGAACGTATAACGTATAACGTATAACGTATAACGTATAACGTATAAAGTATAACGTATAACGTATAACGTATAACGTATGACGTATAACGTAGAACGTATAACGTATAACGTATAACGTATGACGTATAACGTAGAACGTATAACGTATAACGTATAACGTATAACGTATAACGTATTACGTATAACGTATAACGTATAACGTATAACGTATAACGTATAACGTATAACGTATAACGTATTACGTATAACGTATAACGTATAACGTATAACGTATAACGTATAACGTATAACGTATAGCGTATAACGTATATCGTATAGCATATAACGTGTAACGTATAACGTTTAACGTACAACGTATAACGTATAACGTATACCGTTTAACGTATATCGTATAGCGTATAACGTATAACGTATAACGTATAACGTATAACCTATAACAAATAACGTATAACGTGTAACGTATAACGTATAACGTATAACGTATAACGTATAACGTATAACGTATAACGTATAACGTATAACGTATAACGTATAACGTATAACGTATAACGTATAACGTGTAACGTATAACGTATAACGTATAACGTATAACGTATAACGTATAACGTATAACGTATAACGTATAACGTATAACGTATAACGTATAACGTATAACGTATAACGTATATCGTATAACGTATAACGTATATCGCATAACGTATAACGTACAACGTATACTGTATAACGTATAACGTATAACGTATAACCTATAACGTATAACGTATAACCTATAACGTAATACGTATAACGTATAACGTATAACGTATAACGCATAACGTATAACGTATAACGTATAACGTATAACGTATAACGTATAACATATACCGTATAACGTATAACGCGTAACGTATAACGTATAAAGTATAGCGTATAACGTATATCGTATAACGTATAACGTTTAACGTATAACGTATAACGTATAACGTATAACGTATAACGTATAACGTATAACGTATAACGTATAACGTATAACGTATAACGTATAACGTATAACGTATAACGTATAACGTATAACGTATAACGTATAACGTATAACGTATCACGTATAACGTATAACGTATAACGTATAACGTATAACGTATAACGTATAACGTATAACGTATAACGTACAACGAGTTACGTATAATGTATAACGTATAACGTATAACGTATAACGTATAACGTATAACGTATAACGTATAACGTATAACGTACAACGTATAACGTACAACGTATAACGTAGAACGTATAACGTATAACGTATAACGTATAACGTATAACGTATAACGTATGACGTATAACGTAGAACGTATAACGTATAACGTATAACGTATAACGTATAACGTATAACGTATAACGTATAACGTATAACGTATTACGTATAACGTATAACGTATAACGTATAACGTACAACGTATAACGTATAACGTATAACGTATATCGTATAACGTATAACGTATATCGCATAACGTATAACGTATAACGTATAACGTATAACGTATATCGTATAACGTATAACGTATAACGTATAACGTATAACGTATAACGTATAAAGTATAACGTATAACGTATAACGTATAACGTATAACGTATAACGTAATACGTATAACGTATAACGTATAACGTATAACGGTTAACGTATAACGTATAACGTATAACGAATAACGTATAACGTATAACGTATAACGTATAACGTATAACGTATAACCTATAACAAATAACGTATAACGTATAACGTATAACGTATAACGTATAACGTATGACGTATAACGTAGAACGTATAACGTATAACGTATAACGTATAACGTATAACGTATAACGTATAACGTATAACGTATAACGTATAACGTATAACGTATATCGTATAACGTATAACGTATATCGCATAACGTATAACGTACAACGTATACTGTATAACGTATAACGTATAACGTATAACCTATAACGTATAACGTATAACCTATAACGTAATACGTATAACGTATAACGTATAACGTATAACGCATAACGTATAACGTATAACGTATAACGTATAACGTATAACGTATAACATATACCGTATAACGTATAACGCGTAACGTATAACGTATAAAGTATAGCGTATAACGTATATCGTATAACGTATAACGTATAACGTATAACGTATAACGTATAACGTATAACGTATAACGTATAACGTATAACGTATAACGTATATCGTATAACGTATAACGTATATCGCATAACGTATAACGTACAACGTATACTGTATAACGTATAACGTATAACGTATAACCTATAACGTATAACGTATAACCTATAACGTAATACGTATAACGTATAACGTATAACGTATAACGCATAACGTATAACGTATAACGTATAACGTATAACGTATAACGTATAACATATACCGTATAACGTATAACGCGTAACGTATAACGTATAAAGTATAGCGTATAACGTATATCGTATAACGTATAACGTTTAACGTATAACGTATAACGTATAACGTATAACGTATAACGTATAACGTATAACGTATAACGTATAACGTATAACGTATAACGTATAACGTATAACGTACAACGTATAACGTATGACGTATAACGTAGAACGTATAACGTATAACGTATAACGTATAACGTATAACGTATAACGTATAACGTATAACGTATAACGTATAACGTATAACGTATAACGTATAACGTGTAACGTATAACGTATAACGTATAACGTATAACGTATAACGTGTAACGTATAACGTATAACGTATAACGTATAACGTATAACGTATAACGTATAACGTATAACGTATAACGTATAACGTATAACGTATAACGTATAACGTATAACGTATATCGTATAACGTATAACGTATATCGCATAACGTATAACGTACAACGTATACTGTATAACGTATAACGTATAACGTATAACCTATAACGTATAACGTATAACCTATAACGTAATACGTATAACGTATAACGTATAACGTATAACGCATAACGTATAACGTATAACGTATAACGTATAACGTATAACGTATAACATATACCGTATAACGTATAACGCGTAACGTATAACGTATAAAGTATAGCGTATAACGTATATCGTATAACGTATAACGTTTAACGTATAACGTATAACGTATAACGTATAACGTATAACGTATAACGTATAACGTATAACGTATAACGTATAACGTATAACGTATAACGTATAACGTATAACGTATAACGTATAACGTATAACGTATAACGTATAACGTATCACGTATAACGTATAACGTATAACGTATAACGTATAACGTATAACGTATAACGTATAACGTACAACGAGTTACGTATAATGTATAACGTATAACGTATAACGTATAACGTATAACGTATAACGTATAACGTATAACGTATAACGTATAACGTATAACGTACAACGTATAACGTACAACGTATAACGTAGAACGTATAACGTATAACGTATAACGTATAACGTATAACGTATAACGTATGACGTATAACGTAGAACGTATAACGTATAACGTATAACGTATAACGTATAACGTATAACGTATAACGTATAACGTATAACGTATTACGTATAACGTATAACGTATAACGTATAACGTACAACGTATAACGTATAACGTATAACGTATATCGTATAACGTATAACGTATATCGCATAACGTATAACGTATAACGTATAACGTATAACGTATATCGTATAACGTATAACGTATAACGTATAACGTATAACGTATAACGTATAAAGTATAACGTATAACGTATAACGTATAACGTATAACGTGTAACGTAATACGTATAACGTATAACGTATAACGTATAACGGTTAACGTATAACGTATAACGTATAACGAATAACGTATAACGTATAACGTATAACGTATAACGTATAACGTATAACCTATAACAAATAACGTATAACGTATAACGTATAACGTATAACGTATAACGTATGACGTATAACGTAGAACGTATAACGTATAACGTATAACGTATAACGTATAACGTATAACGTATAACGTATAACGTATAACGTATTACGTATAACGTATAACGTATAACGTATAACGTACAACGTATAACGTATAACGTATAACGTATATCGTATAACGTATAACGTATATCGCATAACGTATAACGTATAACGTATAACGTATAACGTATATCGTATAACGTATAACGTATAACGTATAACGTATAACGTATAACGTATAAAGTATAACGTATAACGTATAACGTATAACGTATAACGTATAACGTATTACGTATAACGTATAACGTATAACGTATAACGTACAACGTATAACGTATGACGTATAACGTAGAACGTATAACGTATAACGTATAACGTATAACGTATAACGTATATCGTATAACGTATAACGTATAACGTATAACGTATAACGTATAACGTATAAAGTATAACGTATAACGTATAACGTATAACGTATGACGTATAACGTAGAACGTATAACGTATAACGTATAACGTATAACGTATAACGTATTACGTATAACGTATAACGTATAACGTATAACGTATAACGTATAACGTATAACGTATAACGTATTACGTATAACGTATAACGTATAACGTATAACGTATAACGTATAACGTATAACGTATAGCGTATAACGTATATCGTATAGCATATAACGTGTAACGTATAACGTTTAACGTACAACGTATAACGTATAACGTATACCGTTTAACGTATATCGTATAACGTATAACGTATAACGTATAACGTATAACGTATAACCTATAACAAATAACGTATAACGTGTAACGTATAACGTATAACGTATAACGTATAACGTATAACGTATAACGTATAACGTATAACGTATAACGTATAACGTATAACGTATAACGTATAACGTATAACGTATAACGTATAACGTATAACGTATAACGTATAACGTATAACGTATAACGTATAACGTATAACGTATAACGTATAACGTATAACGTATAACGTATAACGTATATCGTATAACGTATAACGTATATCGCATAACGTATAACGTACAACGTATACTGTATAACGTATAACGTATAACGTATAACCTATAACGTATAACGTATAACCTATAACGTAATACGTATAACGTATAACGTATAACGTATAACGCATAACGTATAACGTATAACGTATAACGTATAACGTATAACGTATAACATATACCGTATAACGTATAACGCGTAACGTATAACGTATAAAGTATAGCGTATAACGTATATCGTATAACGTATAACGTTTAACGTATAACGTATAACGTATAACGTATAACGTATAACGTATAACGTATAACGTATAACGTATAACGTATAACGTATAACGTATAACGTATAACGTATAACGTACAACGAGTTACTTATAATGTATAACGTATAACGTATAACGTATAACGTATAACGTATAACGTATAACGTATAACGTATAACGTATAGCGTATAACGTATATCGTATAGCATATAACGTATAACGTATAACGTATAACGTATAACGTATAACGTATAACGTATAACGTATATCGTATAACGTATAACGTATAGCGTATAACGTATATCGTATAGCATATAACGTATATCGCATAACGTATAACGTACAACGTATACTGTATAACGTATAACGTATAACGTATAACCTATAACGTATAACGTATAACCTATAACGTAATACGTATAACGTATAACGTATAACGTATAACGCATAACGTATAACGTATAACGTATAACGTATAACGTATAACGTATAACGTATACCGTATAACGTATAACGCGTAACGTATAACGTATAAAGTATAGCGTATAACGTATATCGTATAACGTATAACGTATAACGTATAACGTATAACGTATAACGCATAACGTATAACGTATAACGTATATCGTATAACGTATAACGTATAACGTATAACGTATAACGTATAACGTATAACGTATAAAGTATAACGTATAACGTATAACGTATAACGTATGACGTATAACGTAGAACGTATAACGTATAACGTATAACGTATAACGTATAACGTATAACGTATAACGTATAACGTATAACGTATAACGTATAACGTATAACGTATAACGTATAACGTATAACGTATAACGTATAACGTATAACGTATAACGTATAACGTATAACGTATAACGTATAACGTATAACGTATAACGTATAACGTACAACGAGTTACGTATAATGTATAACGTATAACGTATAACGTATAACGTATAACGTATAACGTATAACGTATAACGTATAACGTACAACGTATAACGTACAACGTATAACGTACAACGTATAACGTACAAAGTATAACGTATAACGTATAACGTATAACGTATAACGTATAACGTATAACGTATAACGTATACCGTATAACGTATAACGTATAACGTATAACGTATAACGTATACCGTATAACGTATAACGCGTAACGTATAACGTATAAAGTATAGCGTATAACGTATATCGTATAACGTATAACGTTTAACGTATAACGTATAACGTATAACGTATAACGTATAACGTATAACGTATACCGTATAACGTATAACGTGTAACGTATAACGTATAAAGTGTAGCGTATAACGTATATCGTATAACGTATAACGTTTAACGTATAACGTATAACGTATAACGTATAACGTATAACGTATAACGTATAACGTATAACGTATAGCGTATAACGTATATCGTATAGCATATAACGTACAACGTATAACGTTTAACGTACAACGTATAACGTATAACGTATACCGTTTAACGTATATCGTATAACGTATAACGTATAACGTACAACGTATAACGTATAACCTATAACAAATAACGTATAACGTGTAACGTATAACGTATAGCGTATAACGTATAACGTATAACGTATAACGTATAACGTATAACGTATAACGTATAACGTATAACTTATTACGTATAACGTATAACGTATAACGTATAACGTATAACGTATAACGTATAACGTATAACCTATAACGTATAACGTATAACGTATAACGTATAACGTATAACGAATAACGTATAACGTATAACGTATAAAGTATAACGTATAACGTATAACGTATAACGTATAACGTATAACGTATAACGTAGAACGTAGAACGTATAACGTATAACGTATAACGTATAACGTATAACGTAATACGTATAACGTATAACGTATAACGTATAACGGTTAACGTATAACGTATACCGTGTAACGTATAACGTATAACGTATAAAGTATAACGTATAACGTATAACGTATAACGTATAACGTATAACGTAGAACGTAGAACGTATAACGTATAACGTATAACGTATAACGTATAACGTAATACGTATAACGTATAACGTATAACGTATAACGGTTAACGTATAACGTATACCGTGTAACGTATAACGTATAACGTATAACGTATAACGTATAACGTATAACGTATAACGTATAGCGTATAACGTATATCGTATAGCATATAACGTATATCGCATAACGTATAACGTACAACGTATACTGTATAACGTATAACGTATAACGTATAACCTATAACGTATAACGTATAACCTATAACGTAATACGTATAACGTATAACGTATAACGTATAACGCATAACGTATAACGTATAACGTATAACGTATAACGTATAACGTATAACGTATAACGTATAACGTATAACGTATAACGTATAACGTATAACGTATAACGTATAACGTATAACGTATAACGTATAACGTATAACGTACAACGAGTTACGTATAATGTATAACGTATAACGTATAACGTATAACGTATAACGTATAACGTATAACGTATAACGTATAACGTACAACGTATAACGTACAACGTATAACGTACAACGTATAACGTACAAAGTATAACGTATAACGTATAACGTATAACGTATAACGTATAACGTATAACGTATAACGTATAACGTATAACGTATAACGTATAACGTATAACCCATAACGTATAACGTATAACGTATAACGTATAACGTATAACGTATAAAGTATAACGTATAACGTATAACGTATAACGTATAACGTATAACGTAGAACGTATAACGTAGAACGTATAACGTATAACGCATAACGTATAACGTATAACGTATAACGTATAACGTATAACGTATACCGTATAACGTATAACGTGTAACGTATAACGTATAAAGTGTAGCGTATAACGTATATCGTATAACGTATAACGTTTAACGTATAACGTATAACGTATAACGTATAACGTATAACGTATAACGTATAACGTATAACGTATAGCGTATAACGTATATCGTGTAGTATATAACGTACAACGTATAACGTTTAACGTACAACGTATAACGTATAACGTATACCGTTTAACGTATATCGTATAACGTATAACGTATAACGTACAACGTATAACGTATGACCTATAACAAATAACGTATAACGTGTAACGTATAACGTATAGCGTATAACGTATAACGTATAACGTATAGCGTATAACGTATATCGTATAGCATATAACGTACTACGTATAACGTTTAACGTACAACGTATAACGTATAACGTATAACGTATAACGTATAACGTATAACGTATAACGTATAACGTATAACGTATAACGTATAACGTATAACGTATAACGTATAACGTATAACGTATAACGTATAACGTATAACGTATAACGTATAACGTATAACGTATAACGTATAACGTATAACGTATATCGTATAACGTATAACGTATATCGCATAACGTATAACGTACAACGTATACTGTATAACGTATAACGTATAACGTATAACCTATAACGTATAACGTATAACCTATAACGTAATACGTATAACGTATAACGTATAACGTATAACGCATAACGTATAACGTATAACGTATAACGTATAACGTATAACGTATAACGTATACCGTATAACGTATAACGCGTAACGTATAACGTATAAAGTATAGCGTATAACGTATATCGTATAACGTATAACGTTTAACGTATAACGTATAACGTATAACGTATAACGTATAACGTATAACGTATAACGTATAGCGTATAACGTATATCGTATAGTATATAACGTATAACGTATAACGTTTAACGTACAACGTATAACGTATAACGTATAACGTATAACGTATAACGTATAACGTATAACGTATAACGTATAACGTATAACGTATAACGTATAACGTATAACGTATATCGTATAACCTATAACAAATAACGTATAACGTATAACGTATAACGTATAACGTATGACGTATAACGTAGAACGTATAACGTATAACGTATAACGTATAACGTATAACGTATAACGTATAACGTATAACGTATAACGTATAACGTATAACGTATAACGTATAACGTATAACGTACAACGAGTTACGTATAACGTATAACGTGTAACGTATAACGTATAACGTATAACGTATAACGTATAACGTATAACGTATATCGTATAACGTATAACGTATATCGCACAACGTATAACGTACAACGTATACTGTATAACGTATAACGTATAACGTATAACCTATAACGTATAACGTATAACCTATAACGTAATACGTATAACGTATAACGTATAACGTATAACGCATAACGTATAACGTATAACGTATAACGTATAACGTATAACGTATACCGTATAACGTATAACGCGTAACGTATAACGTATAAAGTATAGCGTATAACGTATATCGTATAACGTATAACGTTTAACGTATAACGTATAACGTATAACGTATAACGTATAACGTATAACGTATAACGTATAGCGTATAACGTATATCGTATAGCATATAACGTATAACGTATAACGTTTAACGTACAACGTATAACGTATAACGTATAACGTATAACGTATAACGTATAACGTATAACGTATAACGTATAACGTATAACGTATAACGTATAACGTATAACGTATAACGTATAACGTATAACGTATAACGTATAACGTACAACGAGTTACGTATAACGTATAACGTATAACGTATAACGTATAACGTATAACGTATAACGTATAACGTATAACGTATATCGTATAACGTATAACGTATATCGCATAACGTATAACGTACAACGTATACTGTATAACGTATAACGTATAACGTATAACCTATAAAGTATAACGTATAACCTATAACGTAATACGTATAACGTATAACGTATAACGTATAACGCATAACGTATAACGTATAACGTATAACGTACAACGTATAACGTACAACGTATAACGTACAACGTATAACGTACAACGTATAACGTATAACGTGTAACGTATAACGTATAACGTATAACGTATAACGTATAACGTATAACGTATAACGTATAACGTATAACGTATAACGTATAACGTATAACGTATAACGTATAACGTATAACGTATAACGTATAACGTATAACGTATATCGTATAACGTATAACGTATAACGTATAACGTATAACGTATAACGTATAAAGTATAACGTATAACGTATAACGTATAACGTATGACGTATAACGTAGAACGTATAACGTATAACGTATAACGTATAACGTATAACGAATAACGTATAACGTATAACGTATAACGTATAACGTATAACGTATAACCTATAACAAATAACGTATAACGTATAACGTATAACGTATAACGTATGACGTATAACGTAGAACGTATAACGTATAACGTATAACGTATAACGTATAACGTATAACGTATAACGTATAACGTATAACGTATTACGTATAACGTATAACGTATAACGTATAACGTACAACGTATAACGTATAACGTATAACGTATATCGTATAACCTATAACGTATATCGCATAACGTATAACGTACAACGTATACTGTATAACGTATAACGTATAACGTATAACGTATAACGTATACCGTATAACGTATAACGTATAACGTATAACGTATAACGTATACCGTATAACGTATAACGCGTAACGTATAACGTATAAAGTGTAGCGTATAACGTATATCGTATAACGTATAACGTTTAACGTATAACGTATAACGTATAACGTATAACGTATAACGTATAGCGTATAACGTATATCGTATAGCATATAACGTATATCGCATAACGTATAACGTACAACGTATACTGTATAACGTATAACGTATAACGTATAACCTATAACGTATAACGTATAACCTATAACGTAATACGTATAACGTATAACGTATAACGTATATCGCATAACGTATAACGTACAACGTATACTGTATAACGTATAACGTATAACGTATAACCTATAACGTATAACGTATAACCTATAACGTAATACGTATAACGTATAACGTATAATGTATAACGTATAACGCATAACGTATAACGTATAACGTATAACCTATAACAAATAACGTATAACGTATAACGTATAACGTATAACGTATGACGTATAACGTAGAACGTATAACGTATAACGTATAACGCATAACGTATAACATATAACGTATATCGTATAACGTATAACGTATAACGTATAACGTATAACGTATAACGTATAACGTATAAAGTATAACGTATAACGTATAACGTATAACGTGTAACGTATAACGTATATCGTATAACGTATAACGTATAGCGTATAACGTATATCGTATAGCATATAACGTATATCGCATAACGTATAACGTACAACGTATACTGTATAACGTATAACGTATAACGTATAACCTATAACGTATAACGTATAACCTATAACGTAATACGTATAACGTATAACGTATAATGTATAACGTATAACGCATAACGTATAACGTATAACGTATAACCTATAACAAATAACGTATAACGTATAACGTATAACGTATAACGTATGACGTATAACGTAGAACGTATAACGTATAACGTATAACGCATAACGTATATCATATAACGTATATCGTATAACGTATAACGTATAACGTATAACGTATAACGTATAACGTATAACGTATAAAGTATAACGTATAACGTATAACGTATAACGTATGACGTATAACGTATAACGTATAACGTATAACGTATAACGTATAACGTATAACGTATAACGTATAACGTATAACGTATAACGTATAACGTATAACGTATAACGTATAACGTATAACGTATAACGTATAACGTATAACGTATAACGTATAACGTATAACGTATAACGTATAACGTATAACGTATAACGTACAACGAGTTACGTATAATGTATAACGTATAACGTATAACGTATAACGTATAACGTATAACGTATAACGTATAACGTATAACGTACAACGTATAACGTACAACGTATAACGTACAACGTATAACGTACAAAGTATAACGTATAACGTATAACGTATAACGTATAACGTATAACGTATAACGTATAACGTATAACGTATAACGTATAACGTATAACGTATAACGTATAACGTATAACCCATAACGTATAACGTATAACGTATAACGTATAACGTATAACGTATAAAGTATAACGTATAACGTATAACGTATAACGTATAACGTATAACGTAGAACGTATAACGTAGAACGTATAACGTATAACGTATAACGTATAACGTATAACGTATAACGTATAACGTATAACGTATAACGTATAACGTATAACGTATTACGTATAACGTATAACGTATAACGTATAACGTATAACGTATAACGTATAACGTATAACGTATAACGTATATCGTATAACGTATAACGTATATCGCATAACGTATAACGTACAACGTATACTGTATAACGTATAACGTATAACGTAAAACGTATAACGTATACCGTATAACGTATAACGTATAACGTATAACGTATAACGTATACCGTATAACGTATAACGCGTAACGTATAACGTATAAAGTATAGCGTATAACGTATATCGTATAACGTATAACGTTTAACGTATAACGTATAACGTATAACGTATAACGTATAACGTATAACGTATAGCGTATAACGTATATCGTATAGCATATAACGTATATCGCATAACGTATAACGTACAACGTATACTGTATAACGTATAACGTATAACGTATAACCTATAACGTATAACGTATAACCTATAACGTAATACGTATAACGTATAATGTACAACGTATAACGCATAACGTATAACGTATAACGTATAACGTATAACGTATAACGTATACCGTATAACGTATAACGCGTAACGTATAACGTATAAAGTAGAGCGTATAACGTATATCGTATAACGTATAACGTATAACGTATAACGTATAACGCATAACGTATAACGTATAACGTATAACGTATAACGTATAACGTATAACGTATAACGTATAACGTATAACGTATAACGTATAACGTATAACGTATAACGTATAACGTATAACGTATAACGTATAACGTATAACGTATAACGTATAACGTATAACGTATAACGTATAACGTATAACGTATAACGTATAACGTATAACGTATAACGTATAACGTATAACGTATAACGTATAACGTATAACGTATAACGTATAACGTATAACGTATAACGTATAACGTATAACGTATAACGTATATCGTATAACGTATAACGTATAACGCATAACGTATAACGTATAACGTATAACGCATAACGTATAACGTATAACGTATAACGTATAACGTATAACGTATAACGTATAACGTATAACGTATAACGTATAACGTATAACGTATAACGTATAACGTATAACGTATAACGTATAACGTATAACGTATAACGTATAACGTACAACGAGTTACGTATAATGTATAACGTATAACGTATAACGTATAACGTATAACGTACAACGTATAACGTACAACGTATAACGTACAACGTATAACGTACAAAGTATAACGTATAACGTATAACGTATAACGTATAACGTATAACGTATAACGTATAACGTATAACGTATAACGTATAACGTATAACGTATAACGTATAACGTATAACGTATAACCCATAACGTATAACGTATAACGTATAACGTATAACGTATAACGTATAAAGTATAACGTATAACGTATAACGTATAACGTGTAACGTATAACGTAGAACGTATAACGTAGAACGTATAACCTATAACGTAATACGTATAACGTATAACGTATAACGTATAACGCATAACGTATAACGTATAACGTATAACGTATAACGTATAACGTATACCGTATAACGTATAACGTGTAACGTATAACGTATAAAGTGTAGCGTATAACGTATATCGTATAACGTATAACGTTTAACGTATAACGTATAACGTATAACGTATAACGTATAACGTATAACGTATAACGTATAACGTATAACGTATAGCGTATAACGTATATCGTATAGCATATAACGTACAACGTATAACGTTTAACGTACAACGTATAACGTATAACGTATACCGTTTAACGTATATCGTATAACGTATAACGTATAACGTACAACGTATAACGTATAACCTATAACAAATAACGTATAACGTGTAACGTATAACGTATAGCGTATAACGTATAACGTATAACGTATAACGTATAACGTATAACGTATAACGTATAACGTATAACGTATAACTTATTACGTATAACGTATAACGTATAACGTATAACGTATAACGTATAACGTATAACGTATAACCTATAACGTATAACGTATAACGTATAACGTATAACGTATAACGAATAACGTATAACGTATAACGTATAAAGTATAACGTATAACGTATAACGTATAACGTATAACGTATAACGTATAACGTAGAACGTAGAACGTATAACGTATAACGTATAACGTATAACGTATAACGTAATACGTATAACGTATAACGTATAACGTATAACGGTTAACGTATAACGTATACCGTGTAACGTATAACGTATAACGTATAAAGTATAACGTATAACGTATAACGTATAACGTATAACGTATAACGTAGAACCTAGAACGTATAACGTATAACGTATAACGTATAACGTATAACGTAATACGTATAACGTATAACGTATAACGTATAACGTATAACGGTTAACGTATAACGTATACCGTGTAACGTATAACGTATAACGTATAACGTATAACGTATAACGTATAACGTATAACGTATAACGTACAACGTATACTGTATAACGTATAACGTATAACGTATAACGTATAACGTATAACGTATAACGTATAACGTATAACGTATAACGTATAACGTATAACGTAGAACGTAGAACGTATAACGTATAACGTATAACGTATAACGTATAACGTGTATCGTATAACGTATAACGTATATCGCATAACGTATAACGTACAACGCATACTGTATAACGTATAACGTATAACGTATAACCTATAACGTATAACGTATAACCTATAACGTAATACGTATAACGTATAACGTATAACGTATAACGTATAACGCATAACGTATAACGTATAACGTATAACGTATAACGTATAACGTATACCGTATAACGTATAACGTGTAACGTATAACGTATAAAGTGTAGCGTATAACGTATATCGTATAACGTATAACGTTTAACGTATAACGTATAACGTATAACGTATAACGTATAACGTATAACGTATAACGTATAGCGTATAACGTATATCGTATAGCATATAACGTATAACGTATAACGTTTAACGTACAACGTATAACGTATAACGTATACCGTTTAACGTATATCGTATAACGTATAACGTATAACGTATAACGTATAACGTATAACGTATAACCTATAACAAATAACGTATAACGTGTAACGTATAACGTATAACGTATAACGTATAACGTATAACGTATAACGTATAACGTATTACGTATAACGTGTAACGTATAACGTATAACGTATAACGTATAACGTATAACGTATAACGTATTACGTATAACGTATAACGTATAACGTATAACGTATAACGTATAACGTATAACGTATTACGTATAACGTATAACGTATAACGTATAACGTATAACGTATAACGTATAACGTATATCGTATAACGTATAACGTATATCGCATAACGTATAACGTACAACGTATACTGTATAACGTATAACGTATAACGTATAACCTATAACGTATAACGTATAACCTATAACGTAATACGTATAACGTATAACGTATAACGTATACCGTATAACGTATAACGCGTAACGTATAACGTATAAAGTATAGCGTATAACGTATATCGTATAACGTATAACGTTTAACGTATAACGTATAACGTATAACGTATAACGTATAACGTATAACGTATAGCGTATAACGTATATCGTATAGTATATAACGTATAACGTATAACGTTTAACGTACAACGTATAACGTATAACGTATAACGTATAACGTATAACGAATAACGTATAACGTATAACGTATAACGTATAACGTATAACGTATAACGTATAACGTATAACCTATAACAAATAACGTATAACGTATAACGTATAACGTATAACGTATGACGTATAACGTAGAACGTATAACGTATAACGTATAACGTATAACGTATAACGTATAACGTATAACGTATAACGTATAACGTATAACGTATAACGTATAACGTATAACGTACAACGAGTTACGTATAACGTATAACGTGTAACGTATAACGTATAACGTATAACGTATAACGTATAACGTATATCGTATAACGTATAACGTATATCGCACAACGTATAACGTACAACGTATACTGTATAACATATAACGTATAACGTATAACCTATAACGTATAACGTATAACCTATAACGTAATACGTATAACGTATAACGTATAACGTATAACGCATAACGTATAACGTATAACGTATAACGTATAACGTATAACGTATACCGTATAACGTATAACGCGTAACGTATAACGTATAAAGTATAGCGTATAACGTATATCGTATAACGTATAACGTTTAACGTATAACGTATAACGTATAACGTATAACGTATAACGTATAACGTATAACGTATAGCGTATAACGTATATCGTATAGCATATAACGTATAACGTATAACGTTTAACGTACAACGTATAACGTATAACGTATAACGTATAACGTATAACGTATAACGTATAACGTATATCGTATAACGTATAACGTATAACGTATAACGTATAACGTATAACGTATAACGTATAACGTACAACGAGTTACGTATAACGTATAACGTATAACGCATAACGTATAACGTATAACGTATAACGTATATCGTATAACGTATAACGTATATCGCATAACGTATAACGTACAACGTATACTGTATAACGTATAACGTATAACGTATAACCTATAACGTATAACGTATAACCTATAACGTAATACGTATAACGTATAACGTATAACGTATAACGCATAACGTATAACGTATAACGTATAACGTATAACGTACAACGTATAACGTACAACGTATAACGTACAACGTATAACGTACAACGTATAACGTATAACGTGTAACGTATAACGTATAACGTATAACGTATAACGTATAACGTATAACGTATAACGTATAACGTATAACGTATAACGTATAACGTATAACGTATAACGTATAACGTATAACGTATTACGTATAACGTATAACGTATAACGTATAACGTATAACGTATAACGTATAACGTATAACGTATAACGTATATCGTATAACGTATAACGTATATCGCATAACGTATAACGTACAACGTATACTGTATAACGTATAACGTATAACGTAAAACGTATAACGTATAACGTATAACGTATAACGTATAACGTATAACGTATAACGTATACCGTATAACGTATAACGCGTAACGTATAACGTATAAAGTATAGCGTATAACGTATATCGTATAACGTATAACGTTTAACGTATAACGTATAACGTATAACGTATAACGTATAACGTATAACGTATAGCGTATAACGTATATCGTATAGCATATAACGTATATCGCATAACGTATAACGTACAACGTATACTGTATAACGTATAACGTATAACGTATAACCTATAACGTATAACGTATAACCTATAACGTAATACGTATAACGTATAATGTATAACGTATAACGCATAACGTATAACGTATAACGTATAACGTATAACGTATAACGTATACCGTATAACGTATAACGCGTAACGTATAACGTATAAAGTAGAGCGTATAACGTATATCGTATAACGTATAACGTATAACGCATAACGTATAACGCATAACGTATAACGTATAACGTATAACGTATAACGTATAACGTATAACGTATAACGTATAACGTATAACGTATAACGTATAACGTATAACGTATAACGTATAACGTATAACGTATAACGTATAACGTATAACGTATAACGTATAACGTATAACGTATAACGTATAACGTATAACGTATAACGTATAACGTATAACGTATAACGTATAACGTATAACGTATAACGTATAACGTATAACGTATAACGTATAACGTATAACGTATAACGGATAACGTATAACGTATAACGTATAACGTATAACGTATAACGTATAACGTATAACGTATAACGTATATCGTATAACGTATAACGTATAACGCATAACGTATAACGTATAACGTATAACGCATAACGTATAACGTATAACGTATAACGTATAACGTATAACGTATAACGTATAACGTATAACGTATAACGTATAACGTATAACGTATAACGTATAACGTATAACGTATAACGTATAACGTATAACGTATAACGTACAACGAGTTACGTATAATGTATAACGTATAACGTATAACGTATAACGTATAACGTACAACGTATAACGTACAACGTATAACGTACAACGTATAACGTACAAAGTATAACGTATAACGTATAACGTATAACGTATAACGTATAACGTATAACGTATAACGTATAACGTATAACGTATAACGTATAACGTATAACGTATAACGTATAACGTATAACCCATAACGTATAACGTATAACGTATAACGTATATCGTATAACGTATAACGTATAACGCATAACGTATAACGCATAACGTATAACGTATAACGTATAACGTATAACGTATAACGTATAACGTATAACGTATAACGTATAACGTATAACGTATAACGTATAACGTATAACGTATAACGTATAACGTATAACGTATAACGTATAACGTATAACGTATAACGTATAACGTATAACGTATAACGTATAACGTATAACGTATAACGTATAACGTATAACGTATAACGTATAACGTATAACCTATAACGTATAACGTATAACCTATAACGTAATACGTATAACGTATAATGTATAACGTATAACGCATAACGTATAACGTATAACGTATAACGTATAACGTATAACGTATAACGTATAACGTATAACGTATAACGTATAACGTATAACGTATAACGTATAACGTATAACGTATAACGTATAACGTATAACGTATAACGTATAACGTATAACGTATAACGTATAACGTATAACGTATAACGTATAACGTATAACGTATAACGTATAACGTATAACGTATAACGTATAACGGATAACGTATAACGTATAACGTATAACGTATAACGTATAACGTATAACGTATAACGTATAACGTATATCGTATAACGTATAACGTATAACGCATAACGTATAACGTATAACGTATAACGCATAACGTATAACGTATAACGTATAACGTATAACGTATAACGTATAACGTATAACGTATAACGTATAACGTATAACGTATAACGTATAACGTATAACGTATAACGTATAACGTATAACGTTTAACGTATAACGTATAACGTATAACGTATAACGTATAACGTATAACGTATAACGTATAACGTATAACGTATAACGTATAGCGTATAACGTATATCGTATAGCATATAACGTACAACGTATAACGTTTAACGTACAACGTATAACGTATAACGTATACCGTTTAACGTATATCGTATAACGTATAACGTATAACGTACAACGTATAACGTATAACCTATAACAAATAACGTATAACGTGTAACGTATAACGTATAGCGTATAACGTATAACGTATAACGTATAACGTATAACGTATAACGTATAACGTATAACGTATAACTTATTACGTATAACGTATAACGTATAACGTATAACGTATAACGTATAACGTATAACGTATAACCTATAACGTATAACGTATAACGTATAACGTATAACGTATAACGAATAACGTATAACGTATAACGTATAAAGTATAACGTATAACGTATAACGTATAACGTATAACGTATAACGTATAACGTAGAACGTAGAACGTATAACGTATAACGTATAACGTATAACGTATAACGTAATACGTATAACGTATAACGTATAACGTATAACGGTTAACGTATAACGTATACCGTGTAACGTATAACGTATAAAGTATAACGTATAACGTATAACGTATAACGTATAACGTATAACGTAGAACCTAGAACGTATAACGTATAACGTATAACGTATAACGTATAACGTAATACGTATAACGTATAACGTATAACGTATAACGTATAACGGTTAACGTATAACGTATACCGTGTAACGTATAACGTATAACGTATAACGTATAACGTATAACGTATAACGTATAACGTATAACGTACAACGTATACTGTATAACGTATAACGTATAACGTATAACGTATAACGTTTAACGTATAACGTATAACGTATAACGTATAACGTATAACGTATAACGTAGAACGTAGAACGTATAACGTATAACGTATAACGTATAACGTATAACGTGTATCGTATAACGTATAACGTATATCGCATAACGTATAACGTACAACGCATACTGTATAACGTATAACGTATAACGTATAACCTATAACGTATAACGTATAACCTATAACGTAATACGTATAACGTATAACGTATAACGTATAACGTATAACGCATAACGTATAACGTATAACGTATAACGTATAACGTATAACGTATACCGTATAACGTATAACGTATAACGTATAACGTATAACGTATAACGTATAACGTATTACGTATAACGTATAACGTATAACGTATAACGTATAACGTATAACGTATTACGTATAACGTATAACGTATAACGTATAACGTATAACGTATAACGTATAACGTATATCGTATAACGTATAACGTATATCGCATAACGTATAACGTACAACGTATACTGTATAACGTATAACGTATAACGTATAACCTATAACGTATAACGTATAACCTATAACGTAATACGTATAACGTATAACGTATAACGTATAACCCATAACGTATAACGTATAACGTATAACGTATAACGTATAACGTATAACGTATAACGTATACCGTATAACGTATAACGCGTAACGTATAACGTATAAAGTACAGCGTATAACGTATAGCGTATAACGTATATCGTATAGTATATAACGTATAACGTATAACGTTTAACGTACAACGTATAACGTATAACGTATAACGTATAACGTATAACGTATAACGTATAACGTATAACGTATAACGTATAACGTATAACGTATAACGTATAACGTATAACCTATAACAAATAACGTATAACGTATAACGTATAACGTATAACGTATAACGTATAACGTATATCGTATAACGTATAACGTATATCGCATAACGTATAACGTACAACGTATACTGTATAACGTATATCGTATAACGTATAACGTTTAACGTATAACGTATAACGTATAACGTATAACGTATAACGTATAACGTATAGCGTATAACGTATATCGTATAGTATATAACGTATAACGTATAACGTTTAACGTACAACGTATAACGTATAACGTATAACGTATAACGTATAACGTATAACGTATAACGTATAACGTATAACGTATAACGTATAACGTATAACGTATAACGTATAACCTATAACAAATAACGTATAACGTATATCGTATAACGTATAACGTATGACGTATAACGTAGAACGTATAACGTATAACGTATAACGTATAACGTATAACGTATAACGTATAACGTATAACGTATAACGTATAACGTATAACGTATAACGTACAACGAGTTACGTATAACGTATAACGTGTAACGTATAACGTATAACGTATAACGTATAACGTATAACGTATATCGTATAACGTATAACGTATATCGCACAACGTATAACGTACAACGTATACTGTATAACGTATAACGTATAACGTATAACCTATAACGTATAACGTATAACCTATAACGTAATACGTATAACGTATAACGTATAACGTATAACGCATAACGTATAACGTATAACGTATAACGTATAACGTATAACGTATACCGTATAACGTATAACGCGTAACGTATAACGTATAAAGTATAGCGTATAACGTATATCGTATAACGTATAACGTTTAACGTATAACGTATAACGTATAACGTATAACGTATAACGTATAACGTATAACGTATAGCGTATAACGTATATCGTATAGCATATAACGTATAACGTATAACGTTTAACGTACAACGTATAACGTATAACGTATAACGTATAACGTATAACGTATATCGTATAACGTATAACGTATAACGTATAACGTATAACGTATAACGTATAACGTATAACGTACAACGAGTTACGTATAACGTATAACGTATAACGCATAACGTATAACGTATAACGTATAACGTATATCGTATAACGTATAACGTATATCGCATAACGTATAACGTACAACGTATACTGTATAACGTATAACGTATAACGTATAACCTATAACGTATAACGTATAACCTATAACGTAATACGTATAACGTATAACGTATAACGTATAACGCATAACGTATAACGTATAACGTATAACGTACAACGTATATCGTACAACGTATAACGTACAACGTATAACGTACAACGTATAACGTATAACGTGTAACGTATAACGTATAACGTATAACGTATAACGTATAACGTATAACGTATAACGTATAACGTATAACGTATAACGTATAACGTATAACGTATAACGTATAACGTATAACGTATATCGTATAACGTATAACGTATAACGTATAACGTATAACGTATAACGTATAAAGTATAACGTATAACGTATAACGTATAACGTATGACGTATAACGTAGAACGTATAACGTATAACGTATAACGTATAACGTATAACGAATAACGTATAACGTATAACGTATAACGAATAACGTATAACGTATAACGTATAACGTATAACGTATAACGTATAACGTATAACGAATAACGTATAACGTATAACGTATAACGTATAACGTATAACGTATAACGTATAACGTATAACGTATAACGTATAACGTATAACGTATAACGAATAACGTATAACGTATAACGTATAACGTATAACGTATAACGTATAACGTATAACGTATAACGTATAACGTATAACGTATAACGTATAACGTATAACGTATAACGTATAACGTATAACGTATATCGTATAACGTATAACGTATAACGTATAACGTATAACGTATAACGTATAACGTACAACGTATAACGTACAACGTATAACGTACAACGTATAACGTACAACGTATAACGTATAACGTGTAACGTATAACGTATAACGTATAACGTATAACGTACAACGTATAACGTACAACGTATAACGTACAAAGTACAACGTATAACGTATAACGTATAACGTATAACGTATAACGTATAACGTATAACGTATAACGTATAACGTATAACGTATAACGTATAACGTATATCGTATAACGTATAACGTATAACGTATAACGTATAACGTATAACGTATAAAGTATAACGTATAACGTATAACGTATAACGTATGACGTATAACGTAGAACGTATAACGTATAACGTATAACGTATAACGTATAACGAATAACGTATAACGTATAACGTATAACGTATAACGTATAACGTATAACGTATAACGTATAACGTATAACGTATAACGTATAACGTATAACGTATAACGTATAACGTATAACGTACAACGAGTTACGTATAACGTATAACGTATAACGTATAACGTATACCGTATAACGTATAACGTATAACGTATAACGTATAACGTACAACGTATAACGTATAACGTATAACGTATAACGTATAACGTACAACGAGTTACGTATAACGTATAACGTATAACGCATAACGTATAACGTATAACGTATAACGTATAACGTATATCGTATAACGTATAACGTATATCGCATAACGTATAACGTACAACGTATACTGTATAACGTATAACGTATAACGTATAACCTATAACGTATAACGTATAACCTATAACGTAATACGTATAACGTATAACGTATAACGTATAACGCATAACGTATAACGTATAACGTATAACGTACAACGTATAACGTACAACGTATAACGTACAACGTATAACGTACAACGTATAACGTATAACGTGTAACGTATAACGTATAACGTATAACGTATAACGTATAACGTATAACGTATAACGTATAACGTATAACGTATAACGTATAACGTATAACGTATAACGTATAACGTATATCGTATAACGTATAACGTATAACGTATAACGTATAACGTATAACGTATAAAGTATAACGTATAACGTATAACGTATAACGTATGACGTATAACGTAGAACGTATAACGTATAACGTATAACGTATAACGTATAACGAATAACGTATAACGTATAACGTATAACGTATAACGTATAACGTATAACGTATAACGTATAACGTATAACGTATAACGTATAACGTATAACGTATAACGTATAACGTATAACGTATAACGTATAACGTATAACGTACAACGTGTTACGTATAACGTATAACGTATAACGTATAACGTATACCGTATAACGTATAACGTATAACGTATAACGTATAACGTACAACGTATAACGTACAACGTATAACGTACAACGTATAACGTACAACGTATAACGTACAAAGTATAACGTATAACGTATAACGTATAACGTATAACGTATAACGTATAACGTATAACGTATAACGTATAACGTATAACGTATAACGTATATCGTATAACGTATAACGTATAACGTATAACGTATAACGTATAACGTATAAAGTATAACGTATAACGTATAACGTATAACGTATGACGTATAACGTAGAACGTATAACGTATAACGTATAACGTATAACGTATAACGAATAACGTATAACGTATAACGTATAACGTATAACGTATAACGTATAACGTATAACGTATAACGTATAACGTATAACGTATAACGTATAACGTATAACGTATAACGTATAACGTACAACGAGTTACGTATAACGTATAACGTATAACGTATAACGTATACCGTATAACGTATAACGTATAACGTATAACGTATAACGTACAACGTATAACGTACAACGTATAACGTACAACGTATAACGTACAAAGTATAACGTATAACGTATAACGTATAACGTATAACGTATAACGTATAACGTATAACGTATAACGTATAACGTATAACGTATAACCCATAACGTATAACGTATAACGTATAACGTATAACGTATAACGTATAAAGTATAACGTATAACGTATAACGTATAACGTAAACGTATAACGTATAACGTAGAACGTATAACGTATAACGTATAACGTATAACGTATAACGTATAACGTATAACGTATAACGTATAACGTATAACGTATAACGTATAACGTATAACGTATAACGTATAACGTATTACGTATAACGTATAACGTATAACGTATAATGTACAACGTATAACGTATAACGTATAACGTATATCGTATAACGTATAACGTATATCGCATAACGTATAACGTACAACGTATACTGTATAACGTATAACGTATAACGTATAACGTATAACGTATACCGTATAACGTATAACGTATAACGTATAACGTATAACGTATACCGTATAACGTATAACGCGTAACGTATAACGTATAAAGTATAGCGTATAACGTATATCGTATAACGTATAACGTTTAACGTATAACGTATAATGTATAACGTATAACGTATAACGTATAACGTATAGCGTATAACGTATATCGTATAGCATATAACGTATATCGCATAACGTATAACGTACAACGTATACTGTATAACGTATAACGTATAACGTATAACCTATAACGTATAACGTATAACCTATAACGTAATACGTATAACGTATAACGTATAACGTATAACGCATAACTTATAACGTATAACGTATAACGTATAACGTATAACGTATACCGTATAACGTATAACGCGTAACGTATAACATATAAAGTATAGCGTATAACGTATATCGTATAACGTATAACGTATAACGTATAACGTATAACGCATAACGTATAACGTATAACGTATAACGTATAACGTATAACGTATAACGTATAACGTATAACGTATAACGTATAACGTATAACGTATAACGTATAACGTATATCGTATAACGTATAACGTATAGCGTATAACGTATATCGTATAGCATATAACGTATATCGCATAACGTATAACGTACAACGTATACTGTATAACGTATAACGTATAACGTATAACCTATAACGTATAACGTATAACCTATAACGTAATACGTATAACGTATAACGTATAACGTATAACGCATAACGTATAACGTATAACGTATAACGTATAACGTATAACGTATACCGTATAACGTATAACGCGTAACGTATAACGTATAAAGTATAGCGTACAACGTATATCGTATAACGTATAACGTATAACGTATAACGTATAACGCATAACGTATAACGTATAACGTATATCGTATAACGTATAACGTATAACGTATAACGTATAACGTATAACGTATAACGTATAAAGTATAACGTATAACGTATAACGTATAACGTATGACGTATAACGTAGAACGTATAACGTATAACGTATAACGTATAACGCATAACGTATAACGTATAACGTATAACGTATAACGTATAACGTATAACGTATAACGTATAACGTATAACGTATAACGTATAACGTATAACGTATAACGTATAACGTATAACGTATAACGTATAACGTATAACGTATAACGTATAACGTATAACGTACAACGAGTTACGTATAATGTATAACGTATAACGTATAACGTATAACGTATAACGTATAACGTATAACGTATAACGTATAACGTATAACGTACAACGTATAACGTACAACGTATATCGTACAACGTATAACGTACAAAGTATATCGTATAACGTATAACGTATAACGTATAACGTATAACGTATAACGTATAACGTATAACGTATAACGTATAACGTATAACGTATAACCCATAACGTATAACGTATAACGTATAACGTATAACGTATAACGTATAAAGTATAACGTATAACGTATAACGTATAACGTATAACGTATAACGTAGAACGTATAACGTAGAACGTATAACGTATAACGTATAACGTATAACGTATAACGTATAACGTATAACGTATAACGTATAACGTATAACGTATAACGTATAACGTATTACGTATAACGTATAACGTATAACGTATAACGTATAACGTATAACGTATAACGTATAACGTATATCGTATAACGTATATCGTATAGCATATAACGTATATCGCATAACGTATAACGTACAACGTATACTGTATAACGTATAACGTATAACGTATAACCTATAACGTATAACGTATAACCTATAACGTATAACGTATAACGTATATCGTATAACGTATAACGTATATCGCATAACGTATAACGTACAACGTATACTGTATAACGTATAACGTATAACGTATAACGTATAACGTATAACGCATAACGTATAACGTATAACGTATAACGTATAACGTATAACGTATACCGTATAACGTATAACGCGTAACGTATAACGTATAAAGTATAGCGTATAACGTATACCGTATAACGTATAACGCGTAACGTATAACGTATAAAGTATAGCGTATAACGTATATCGTATAACGTATAACGTATAACGTATAACGTATAACGTATAACGCATAACGTATAACGTATAACGTATAACGCATAACGTATAACGTATAACGTATAACGTATAACGTATAACGTATAACGTATAACGTATAACGTATAACGTATAACGTATAACGTATAACGTATAACGTATAACGTATAACGTATAACGAATAACGTATAACGTATAACGTATAACGTATAACGTATAACGTATAACGTATAACGTATAACGTATAACGTATAACGTATAACGTATAACGTATAACGTATAACGTATAACGTATAACGTATATCGTATAACGTATAACGTATATCGCATAACGTATAACGTACAACGTATACTGTATAACGTATAACGTATAACGTATAACCTATAACGTACAACATATAACCTATAACGTAATACGTATAACGTATAACGTATAACGTATAACGCATAACGTATAACGTATAACGTATAACGTATAACGTATACCGTATAACGTATAACGTGTAACGTATAACGTATAAAGTGTAGCGTATAACGTATATCGTATAGCATATAACGTACAACGTATAACGTTTAACGTACAACGTATAACGTATAACGTATACCGTTTAACGTATATCGTATAACGTATAACGTATAACGTACAACGTATAACGTATAACGTATAACCTATAACGTAATACGTATAACGTATAACCTATAACGTAATACGTATAACGTATAACGTATAACGTATAACGCATAACGTATAACGTATAACGTATAACGTATAACGTATAACGTATACCGTATAACGTATAACGTGTAACGTATAACGTATAAAGTGTAGCGTATAACGTATATCGTATAATGTATAACGTTTAACGTATAACGTATAACGTATAACGTATAACGTATAACGTATAACGTATAACGTATAACGTATAACGTATAGCGTATAACGTATAACGTATAACGTATAACCTATAACGTATAACGTATAACGTATAACGTATAACGTATAACGAATAACGTATAACGTATAACGTATAACGTATAACGTATAACGTATAACGTATAACGTATAACGTATAACGTATAGCGTATAACGTATAACGTATAACGTATAACGTATAACGTATAACGTATAACGTATAACGTATAACGTATATCGTATAACGTATAACGTATAGCGTATAACGTATATCGTATAGCATATAACGTATATCGCATAACGTATAACGTACAACGTATACTGTATAACGTATAACGTATAACGTATAACCTATAACGTATAACGTATAACCTATAACGTAATACGTATAACGTATAACGTATAACGTATAACGCATAACGTATAACGTATAACGTATAACGTATAACGTATAACGTATACCGTATAACGTATAACGCGTAACGTATAACGTATAAAGTATAGCGTACAACGTATATCGTATAACGTATAACGTATAACGTATAACGTATAACGCATAACGTATAACGTATAACGTATATCGTATAACGTATAACGTATAACGTATAACGTATAACGTATAACGTATAACGTATAAAGTATAACGTATAACGTATAACGTATAACGTATGACGTATAACGTAGAACGTATAACGTATAACGTATAACGTATAACGCATAACGTATAACGTATAACGTATAACGTATAACGTATAACGTATAACGTATAACGTATAACGTATAACGTATAACGTATAACGTATAACGTATAACGTATAACGTATAACGTATAACGTATAACGTATAACGTATAACGTATAACGTATAACGTACAACGAGTTACGTATAATGTATAACGTATAACGTATAACGTATAACGTATAACGTATAACGTATAACGTATAACGTATAACGTATAACGTACAACGTATAACGTACAACGTATAACGTACAACGTATAACGTACAAAGTATATCGTATAACGTATAACGTATAACGTATAACGTATAACGTATAACGTATAACGTATAACGTATAACGTATAACGTATAACGTATAACCCATAACGTATAACGTATAACGTATAACGTATAACGTATAACGTATAAAGTATAACGTATAACGTATAACGTATAACGTATAACGTATAACGTAGAACGTATAACGTAGAACGTATAACGTATAACGTATAACGTATAACGTATAACGTATAACGTATAACGTATAACGTATAACGTATAACGTATAACGTATAACGTATTACGTATAACGTATAACGTATAACGTATAACGTATAACGTATAACGTATAACGTATAACGTATATCGTATAACGTATATCGTATAGCATATAACGTATATCGCATAACGTATAACGTACAACGTATACTGTATAACGTATAACGTATAACGTATAACCTATAACGTATAACGTATAACCTATAACGTATAACGTATAACGTATATCGTATAACGTATAACGTATATCGCATAACGTATAACGTACAACGTATACTGTATAACGTATAACGTATAACGTATAACGTATAACGTATAACGCATAACGTATAACGTATAACGTATAACGTATAACGTATAACGTATACCGTATAACGTATAACGCGTAACGTATAACGTATAAAGTATAGCGTATAACGTATATCGTATAACGTATAACGTATAACGTATAACGTATAACGCATAACGTATAACGTATAACGTATAACGCATAACGTATAACGTATAACGTATAACGTATAACGTATAACGTATAACGAATAACGTATAACGTATAACGTATAACGTATAACGTATAACGTATAACGTATAACGTATAACGTATAACGTATAACGTATAACGTATACCGTATAACGTATAACGCGTAACGTATAACGTATAAAGTATAGCGTATAACGTATATCGTATAACGTATAACGTATAACGTATAACGTATAACGTATAACGCATAACGTATAACGTATAACGTATAACGCATAACGTATAACGCATAACGTATAACGTATAACGTATAACGTATAACGTATAACGTATAACGTATAACGTATAACGTATAACGTATAACGTATAACGTATAACGTATAACGAATAACGTATAACGTATAACGTATAACGTATAACGTATAACGTATAACGTATAACGTATAACGTATAACGTATAACGTATAACGTATAACGTATAACGTATAACGTATAACGTATAACGTATATCGTATAACGTATAACGTATATCGCATAACGTATAACGTACAACGTATACTGTATAACGTATAACGTATAACGTATAACCTATAACGTACAACATATAACCTATAACGTAATACGTATAACGTATAACGTATAACGTATAACGCATAACGTATAACGTATAACGTATAACGTATAACGTATACCGTATAACGTATAACGTGTAACGTATAACGTATAAAGTGTAGCGTATAACGTATATCGTATAGCATATAACGTACAACGTATAACGTTTAACGTACAACGTATAACGTATAACGTATACCGTTTAACGTATATCGTATAACGTATAACGTATAACGTACAACGTATAACGTATAACGTATAACCTATAACGTAATACGTATAACGTATAACCTATAACGTAATACGTATAACGTATAACGTATAACGTATAACGCATAACGTATAACGTATAACGTATAACGTATAACGTATAACGTATACCGTATAACGTATAACGTGTAACGTATAACGTATAAAGTGTAGCGTATAACGTATATCGTATAACGTATAACGTTTAACGTATAACGTATAACGTATAACGTATAACGTATAACGTATAACGTATAACGTATAACGTATAACGTATAGCGTATAACGTATAACGTATAACGTATAACCTATAACGTATAACGTATAACGTATAACGTATAACGTATAACGAATAACGTATAACGTATAACGTATAACGTATAACGTATAACGTATAACGTATAACTTATTACGTATAACGTATAACGTATAACGTATAACGTATAACGTATAACGTATAACGTATAACGTATAGCGTATAACGTATATCGTATAGCATATAACGTATAACGTATAACGTATAACGTACAACGTATAACGTATAACGTATACCGTTTAACGTATATCGTATAACGTATAACGTATAACGTATAACGTATAACGTATAACCTATAACAAATAACGTATAACGTGTAACGTATAACGTATAACGTATAACGTATAACGTATAACGTATAACGTATAACGTATAACGTATAACGTATAACGTATAACGTACAACGTATAACGTATAACGTATACCGTTTAACGTATATCGTATAACGTATAACGTATAACGTATAACGTATAACGTATAACGTATAACGTATAACGTATAACGTATAACGTATATCGTATAACGTATAACGTATATCGCATAACGTATAACGTACAACGTATACTGTATAACGTATAACGTATAACGTATAACCTATAACGTATAACGTATAACCTATAACGTAATACGTATAACGTATAACGTATAACGTATAACGTATAACGCATAACGTATAACGTATAACGTATAACGTATAACGTATAACGTATAACGTATACCGTATAACGTATAACGCGTAACGTATAACGCATAAAGTATAGCGTATAACATATATCGTATAACGTATAACGTTTAACGTATAACATATAACGTATAACGTATAACGTATAACGTATAACGTATAGCGTATAACGTATATCGTATAGTATATAACGTATAACGTATAACGTTTAACGTACAACGTATAACGTATAACGTATAACGTATAACCCATAACGTATAACGTATAACGTATAACGTATAACGTATAACGTATAAAGTATAACGTATAACGTATAACGTATAACGTATAACGTATAACGTAGAACGTATAACGTAGAACGTATAACGTATAACGTATAACGTATAACGTATAACGTATAACGTATAACGTATAACGTATAACGTATAACGTATAACGTATTACGTATAACGTATAACGTATAACGTATAACGTATAACGTATATCGTATAACGTATAATGTATATCGCATAACGTATAACGTACAACGTATACTGTATAACGTATAACGTATAACGTATAACGTATAACGTATACCGTATAACGTATAACGTATAACGTATAACGTATAACGTGTACCGTATAACGTATAACGCGTAACGTATAACGTATAAAGTATAGCGTATAACGTATATCGTATAACGTATAACGTTTAACGTATAACGTATAACGTATAACGTATAACGTATAACGTATAACGTATAGCGTATTACGTATATCGTATAGCATATAACGTATATCGCATAACGTATAACGTACAACGTATACTGTATAACGTATAACGTATAACGTATAACGTATAACCTATAACGTATAACGTATAACCTATAACGTAATACGTATAACGTATAACGTATAACGTATAACGCATAACGTATAACGTATAACGTATAACGTATAACGTATAACGTATAACGTATACCGTATAACGTATAACGCGTAACGTATAACGTATAAAGTATAGCGTATAACGTATATCGTATAACGTATAACGTATAACGTATAACGTATAACGCATAACGTATAACGTATAACGTATAACGTATAACGTATAACGTATAACGTATAACGTATAACGTATAACGTATAACGTATAACGTATAACGTATAACGTATAACGTATAACGTATAACGTATAACGCATAACGTATAACGTATAACGTATAACGTATAACGTATAACGTATACCGTATAACGTATAACGCGTAACGTATAACGTATAAAGTATAGCGTATAACGTATATCGTATAACGTATAACGTATAACGTATAACGTATAACGCATAACGTATAACGTATAACGTATAACGCATAACGTATAACGTATAACGTATAACGTATAACGTATAACGTATAACGAATAACGTATAACGTATAACGTATAACGTATAACGTATAACGTATAACGTATAACGTATAACGTATAACGTATAACGTATAACGTATACCGTATAACGTATAACGCGTAACGTATAACGTATAAAGTATAGCGTATAACGTATATCGTATAACGTATAACGTATAACGTATAACGTATAACGTATAACGCATAACGTATAACGTATAACGTATAACGCATAACGTATAACGTATAACGTATAACGTATAACGTATAACGTATAACGTATAACGTATAACGTATAACGTATAACGTATAACGTATAACGTATAACGTATAACGTATAACGAATAACGTATAACGTATAACGTATAACGTATAACGTATAACGTATAACGTATAACGTATAACGTATAACGTATAACGTATAACGTATAACGTATAACGTATAACGTATAACGTATAACGTATATCGTATAACGTATAACGTATATCGCATAACGTATAACGTACAACGTATACTGTATAACGTATAACGTATAACGTATAACCTATAACGTACAACATATAACCTATAACGTAATACGTATAACGTATAACGTATAACGTATAACGCATAACGTATAACGTATAACGTATAACGTATAACGTATACCGTATAACGTATAACGTGTAACGTATAACGTATAAAGTGTAGCGTATAACGTATATCGTATAGCATATAACGTACAACGTATAACGTTTAACGTACAACGTATAACGTATAACGTATACCGTTTAACGTATATCGTATAACGTATAACGTATAACGTACAACGTATAACGTATAACGTATAACCTATAACGTAATACGTATAACGTATAACCTATAACGTAATACGTATAACGTATAACGTATAACGTATAACGCATAACGTATAACGTATAACGTATAACGTATAACGTATAACGTATACCGTATAACGTATAACGTGTAACGTATAACGTATAAAGTGTAGCGTATAACGTATATCGTATAACGTATAACGTTTAACGTATAACGTATAACGTATAACGTATAACGTATAACGTATAACGTATAACGTATAACGTATAACGTATAACGTATAGCGTATAACGTATAACGTATAACGTATAACCTATAACGTATAACGTATAACGTATAACGTATAACGTATAACGAATAACGTATAACGTATAACGTATAACGTATAACGTATAACGTATAACGTATAACTTATTACGTATAACGTATAACGTATAACGTATAACGTATAACGTATAACGTATAACGTATAACGTATAGCGTATAACGTATATCGTATAGCATATAACGTATAACGTATAACGTATAACGTACAACGTATAACGTATAACGTATACCGTTTAACGTATATCGTATAACGTATAACGTATAACGTATAACGTATAACGTATAACCTATAACAAATAACGTATAACGTGTAACGTATAACGTATAACGTATAACGTATAACGTATAACGTATAACGTATAACGTATAACGTATAACGTATAACGTATAACGTACAACGTATAACGTATAACGTATACCGTTTAACGTATATCGTATAACGTATAACGTATAACGTATAACGTATAACGTATAACGTATAACGTATAACGTATAACGTATAACGTATATCGTATAACGTATAACGTATATCGCATAACGTATAACGTACAACGTATACTGTATAACGTATAACGTATAACGTATAACCTATAACGTATAACGTATAACCTATAACGTAATACGTATAACGTATAACGTATAACGTATAACGTATAACGCATAACGTATAACGTATAACGTATAACGTATAACGTATAACGTATAACGTATACCGTATAACGTATAACGCGTAACGTATAACGCATAAAGTATAGCGTATAACATATATCGTATAACGTATAACGTTTAACGTATAACATATAACGTATAACGTATAACGTATAACGTATAACGTATAGCGTATAACGTATATCGTATAGTATATAACGTATAACGTATAACGTTTAACGTACAACGTATAACGTATAACGTATAACGTATAACCCATAACGTATAACGTATAACGTATAACGTATAACGTATAACGTATAAAGTATAACGTATAACGTATAACGTATAACGTATAACGTATAACGTAGAACGTATAACGTAGAACGTATAACGTATAACGTATAACGTATAACGTATAACGTATAACGTATAACGTATAACGTATAACGTATAACGTATAACGTATTACGTATAACGTATAACGTATAACGTATAACGTATAACGTATATCGTATAACGTATAATGTATATCGCATAACGTATAACGTACAACGTATACTGTATAACGTATAACGTATAACGTATAACGTATAACGTATACCGTATAACGTATAACGTATAACGTATAACGTATAACGTGTACCGTATAACGTATAACGCGTAACGTATAACGTATAAAGTATAGCGTATAACGTATATCGTATAACGTATAACGTTTAACGTATAACGTATAACGTATAACGTATAACGTATAACGTATAACGTATAGCGTATAACGTATATCGTATAGCATATAACGTATATCGCATAACGTATAACGTACAACGTATACTGTATAACGTATAACGTATAACGTATAACGTATAACCTATAACGTATAACGTATAACCTATAACGTAATACGTATAACGTATAACGTATAACGTATAACGCATAACGTATAACGTATAACGTATAACGTATAACGTATAACGTATAACGTATACCGTATAACGTATAACGCGTAACGTATAACGTATAAAGTATAGCGTATAACGTATATCGTATAACGTATAACGTATAACGTATAACGTATAACGCATAACGTATAACGTATAACGTATAACGTATAACGTATAACGTATAACGTATAACGTATAACGTATAACGTATAACGTATAACGTATAACGTATAACGTATAACGTATAACGTATAACGTATAACGTATAACGTATAACGTATAACGTATAACGTATAACGTATAACGTATAACGTATAACGTATAACGTATATCGTATAACGTATAACGTATAGCGTATAACGTATATCGTATAGCATATAACGTATATCGCATAACGTATAACGTACAACGTATACTGTATAACGTATAACGTATAACGTATAACCTATAACGTATAACGTATAACCTATAACGTAATACGTATAACGTATAACGTATAACGTATAACGCATAACGTATAACGTATAACGTATAACGTATAACGTATAACGGTATACCGTATAACGTATAACGCGTAACGTATAACGTATAAAGTATAGCGTATAACGTATATCGTATAACGTATAACGTATAACGTATAACGTATAACGCATAACGTATAACGTATAACGTATAATGTATAACGTATAACGTATAACGTATAACGTATAACGTAATACGTATAACGTATAACGTATAACGTATAACGCATAACGTATAACGTATAACGTATAACGTATAACGTATAACGTATACCGTATAACGTATAACGCGTAACGTATAACGTATAAAGTATAGCGTATAACGTATATCGTATAACGTATAATGTATAACGTATAACGTATAACGTATAACGTATAAAGTATAACGTATAACGTATAACGTATAACGTATGACGTATAACGTAGAACGTATAACGTATAACGTATAACGTATAACGTATAACGTATAACGTATAACGTATAACGTATAACGTATAACGTATAACGTATAACGTATAACGTATAACGTATAACGTATAACGTATAACGTATAACGTATAACGTATAACGTATAACGTATAACGTATAACGTATAACGTATAACGTATAACGTATAACGTATAACGTATAACGTATAACGTATAACGTATAACGTATAACGTATAACGTATAACGTATAACGTATAACGTATTACGTATAACGTATAACGTATAACGTATAACGTATAACGTATAACGTATAACGTATAGCGTATAACGTATATCGTATAGCATATAACGTATAACGTATAACGTTTAACGTACAACGTATAACGTATAACGCATACCGTTTAACGTATATCGTATAACGTATAACGTATAACGTAAAGTATAACGTATAACGTATAACCTATAACAAATAACGTATAACGTGTAACGTATAACGTATAACGTATAACGTATAACGTATAACGTATAACGTATAACGTATAACGTATAACGTATAACGTATAACGTATAACGTATAACGTATAACGTATAACGTATAACGTATAACGTATAACGTATAACGTATAACGTATAACGTATAACGTATAACGTATAACGTATAACGTATAACGTATAACGTATACCGTATAACGTATAACGTATATCGCATAACGTATAACGTACAACGTATACTGTATAACGTATAACGTATAACGTATAACCTATAACGTATAACGTATAACCTATAACGTATAACGTATAACCTATAACGTAATACGTATAACGTATAACGTATAACGTATAACGCATAACGTATAACGTATAACGTTTAACGTATAACGTATAACGTATACCGTATAACGTATAACGCGTAACGTATAACGTATAAAGTATAGCGTATAACTTATATCGTATAACGTATAACGTTTAACGTATAACGTATAACGTATAACGTATAACGTATAACGTATAACGTATAGCGTATAACGTATATCGTATAGTATATAACGTATAACGTATAACGTTTAACGTGCAACGTATAACGTATAACGTATAACGTATAACGTATAACGTATAACGTATAACGTATAACGTATAACGTATAACGTATAACGTATAACGTATAACGTATAACGTATAACCTATAACAAATAACGTATAACGTATAACGTATAACGTATAACGTATGACGTATAACGTAGAACGTATAACGTATAACGTATAACGTATAACGTATAACGTATAACGTATAACGTATACCGTATAACGTATAACGTATATCGCATAACGTATAACGTACAACGTATACTGTATAACGTATAACGTATAACGTATAACCTATAACGTATAACGTATAACCTATAACGTATAACGTATAACCTATAACGTAATACGTATAACGTATAACGTATAACGTATAATGCATAACGTATAACGTATAACGTTTAACGTATAACGTATAACGTATACCGTATAACGTATAACGCGTAACGTATAACGTATAAAGTATAGCGTATAACTTATATCGTATAACGTATAACGTTTAACGTATAACGTATAACGTATAACGTATAACGTATAACGTATAACGTATAGCGTATAACGTATATCGTATAGTATATAACGTATAACGTATAACGTTTAACGTGCAACGTATAACGTATAACGTATAACGTATAACGTATAACGTATAACGTATACCGTATAACGTATAACGCGTAACGTATAACGCATAAAGTATAGCGTATAACATATATCGTATAACGTATAACGTTTAACGTATAACATATAACGTATAACGTATAACGTATAACGTATAACGTATAGCGTATAACGTATATCGTATAGTATATAACGTATAACGTATAACGTTTAACGTACAACGTATAACGTATAACGTATAACGTATAACCCATAACGTATAACGTATAACGTATAACGTATAACGTATAACGTATAAAGTATAACGTATAACGTATAACGTATAACGTATAACGTATAACGTATAACGTATAACGTAGAACGTATAACGTATAACGTATAACGTATAACGTATAACGTATAACGTATAACGTATAACGTATAACGTATAACGTATAACGTATTACGTATAACGTATAACGTATAACGTATAACGTATAACGTATATCGTATAACGTATAATGTATATCGCATAACGTATAACGTACAACGTATACTGTATAACGTATAACGTATAACGTATATCGTATAACGTATACCGTATAACGTATAACGTATAACGTATAACGTATAACGTGTACCGTATAACGTATAACGCGTAACGTATAACGTATAAAGTATAGCGTATAACGTATATCGTATAACGTATAACGTTTAACGTATAACGTATAACGTATAACGTATAACGTATAACGTATAACGTATAGCGTATAACGTATATCGTATAGCATATAACGTATATCGCATAACGTATAACGTACAACGTATACTGTATAACGTATAACGTATAACGTATAACGTATAACCTATAACGTATAACGTATAACCTATAACGTAATACGTATAACGTATAACGTATAACGTATAACGCGTAACGTATAACGTATAACGTATAACGTATAACGTATAACGTATAACGTATAACGTATACCGTATAACGTATAACGCGTAACGTATAACGTATAAAGTATAGCGTATAACGTATATCGTATAACGTATAACGTATAACGTATAACGTATAACGCATAACGTATAACGTATAACGTATAACGTATAACGTATAACGTATAACGTATAACGTATAACGTATAACGTATAACGTATAACGTATAACGTATAACGTATAACGTATAACGTATAACGTATAACGTATAACGTATAACGTATAACGTATAACGTATAACGTATAACGTATAACGTATAACGTATAACGTATAACGTATAACGTATATCGTATAACGTATAACGTATAGCGTATAACGTATATCGTATAGCATATAACGTATATCGCATAACGTATAACGTACAACGTATACTGTATAACGTATAACGTATAACGTATAACCTATAACGTATAACGTATAACCTATAACGTAATACGTATAACGTATAACGTATAACGTATAACGCATAACGTATAACGTATAACGTATAACGTATAACGTATAACGTATACCGTATAACGTATAACGCGTAACGTATAACGTATAAAGTATAGCGTATAACGTATATCGTATAACGTATAACGTATAACGTATAACGTATAACGCATAACGTATAACGTATAACGTATAATGTATAACGTATAACGTATAACGTATAACGTATAACGTAATACGTATAACGTATAACGTATAACGTATAACGCATAACGTATAACGTATAACGTATAACGTATAACGTATAACGTATACCGTATAACGTATAACGCGTAACGTATAACGTATAAAGTATAGCGTATAACGTATATCGTATAACGTATAATGTATAACGTATAACGTATAACGTATAACGTATAAAGTATAACGTATAACGTATAACGTATAACGTATGACGTATAACGTAGAACGTATAACGTATAACGTATAACGTATAACGTATAACGTATAACGTATAACGTATAACGTATAACGTATAACGTATAACGTATAACGTATAACGTATAACGTATAACGTATAACGTATAACGTATAACGTATAACGTATAACGTATAACGTATAACGTATAACGTATAACGTATAACGTATAACGTATAACGTATAACGTACAACGAGTTACGTATAACGTATAACGTATAACGTATAACGTATAACGTATAACGTATAACGTATAACGTATAACGTATAACGTACAACGTATAACGTACAACGTATAACGTACAACGTATAACGTACAAAGTATAACGTATAACGTATAACGTATATCGTATAGCATATAACGTATAACGTATAACGTTTAACGTACAACGTATAACGTATAACGTATACCGTTTAACGTATATCGTATAACGTATAACGTATAACGTATAACGTATAACGTATAACGCATAACCTATAACAAATAACGTATAACGTATAACGTATAACGTATAACGTATAACGTATAACGTATAACGTATAACGTATAACGTATAACGTATAACGTATAACGTATAACGTATATCGTATAACGTATAACGTATAGCGTATAACGTATATCGTATAGCATATAACGTATATCGCATAACGTATAACGTACAACGTATACTGTATAACGTATAACGTATAACGTATAACCTATAACGTATAACGTATAACCTATAACGTAATACGTATAACGTATAACGTATAACGTATAACGCATAACGTATAACGTATAACGTATAACGTATAACGTATAACGTATACCGTATAACGTATAACGCGTAACGTATAACGTATAAAGTATAGCGTATAACGTATATCGTATAACGTATAACGTATAACGTATAACGTATAACGCATAACGTATAACGTATAACGTATAATGTATAACGTATAACGTATAACGTATAACGTATAACGTAATACGTATAACGTATAACGTATAACGTATAACGCATAACGTATAACGTATAACGTATAACGTATAACGTATAACGTATACCGTATAACGTGTAACGCGTAACGTATAACGTATAAAGTATAGCGTATAACGTATATCGTATAACGTATAATGTATAACGTATAACGTATAACGTATAACGTATAAAGTATAACGTATAACGTATAACGTATAACGTATGACGTATAACGTAGAACGTATAACGTATAACGTATAACGTATAACGTATAACGTATAACGTATAACGTATAACGTATAACGTATAACGTATAACGTATAACGTATAACGTATAACGTATAACGTATAACGTATAACGTATAACGTATAACGTATAACGTGTAACGTATAACGTATAACGTATAACGTATAACGTATAACGTATAACGTATAACGTATAACGTATAACGTATAACGTATAACGTATAACGTATAACGTATAACGTATAACGTATAACGTATAACGTATAACGTATTACGTATAACGTATAACGTATAACGTATAACGTATAACGTATAACGTATAACGTATAGCGTATAACGTATATCGTATAGCATATAACGTATAACGTATAACGTTTAACGTACAACGTATAACGTATAACGCATACCGTTTAACGTATATCGTATAACGTATAACGTATAACGTAAAGTATAACGTATAACGTATAACCTATAACAAATAACGTATAACGTGTAACGTATAACGTATAACGTATAACGTATAACGTATAACGTATAACGTATAACGTATAACGTATAACGTATAACGTATAACGTATAACGTATAACGTATAACGTATAACGTATAACGTATAACGTATAACGTATAACGTATAACGTATAACGTATAACGTATAACGTATAACGTATAACGTATAACGTATACCGTATAACGTATAACGTATATCGCATAACGTATAACGTACAACGTATACTGTATAACGTATAACGTATAACGTATAACCTATAACGTATAACGTATAACCTATAACGTATAACGTATAACCTATAACGTAATACGTATAACGTATAACGTATAACGTATAACGCATAACGTATAACGTATAACGTTTAACGTATAACGTATAACGTATACCGTATAACGTATAACGCGTAACGTATAACGTATAAAGTATAGCGTATAACTTATATCGTATAACGTATAACGTTTAACGTATAACGTATAACGTATAACGTATAACGTATAACGTATAACGTATAGCGTATAACGTATATCGTATAGTATATAACGTATAACGTATAACGTTTAACGTGCAACGTATAACGTATAACGTATAACGTATAACGTATAACGTATAACGTATAACGTATAACGTATAACGTATAACGTATAACGTATAACGTATAACGTATAACGTATAACCTATAACAAATAACGTATAACGTATAACGTATAACGTATAACGTATGACGTATAACGTAGAACGTATAACGTATAACGTATAACGTATAACGTATAACGTATAACGTATAACGTATAACGTATAACGTATAACGTACAACGAGTTACGTATAACGTATAACGTATAACGTATAACGTATAAGGTATAGCGTATAACGTATATCGTATAACGTATAACGTTTAACGTATAACGTATAACGTATAACGTATAACGTATAACGTATACCGTATAACGTATAACGCGTAACGTATAACGCATAAAGTATAGCGTATAACATATATCGTATAACGTATAACGTTTAACGTATAACATATAACGTATAACGTATAACGTATAACGTATAACGTATAGCGTATAACGTATATCGTATAGTATATAACGTATAACGTATAACGTTTAACGTACAACGTATAACGTATAACGTATAACGTATAACCCATAACGTATAACGTATAACGTATAACGTATAACGTATAACGTATAAAGTATAACGTATAACGTATAACGTATAACGTATAACGTATAACGTAGAACGTATAACGTAGAACGTATAACGTATAACGTATAACGTATAACGTATAACGTATAACGTATAACGTATAACGTATAACGTATAACGTATAACGTATAACGTATTACGTATAACGTATAACGTATAACGTATAACGTATAACGTATATCGTATAACGTATAATGTATATCGCATAACGTATAACGTACAACGTATACTGTATAACGTATAACGTATAACGTATATCGTATAACGTATACCGTATAACGTATAACGTATAACGTATAACGTATAACGTGTACCGTATAACGTATAACGCGTAACGTATAACGTATAAAGTATAGCGTATAACGTATATCGTATAACGTATAACGTTTAACGTATAACGTATAACGTATAACGTATAACGTATAACGTATAACGTATAGCGTATAACGTATATCGTATAGCATATAACGTATATCGCATAACGTATAACGTACAACGTATACTGTATAACGTATAACGTATAACGTATAACGTATAACCTATAACGTATAACGTATAACCTATAACGTAATACGTATAACGTATAACGTATAACGTATAACGCGTAACGTATAACGTATAACGTATAACGTATAACGTATAACGTATAACGTATAACGTATACCGTATAACGTATAACGCGTAACGTATAACGTATAAAGTATAGCGTATAACGTATATCGTATAACGTATAACGTATAACGTATAACGTATAACGCATAACGTATAACGTATAACGTATAACGTATAACGTATAACGTATAACGTATAACGTATAACGTATAACGTATAACGTATAACGTATAACGTATAACGTATAACGTATAACGTATAACGTATAACGTATAACGTATAACGTATAACGTATAACGTATAACGTATAACGTATAACGTATAACGTATAACGTATATCGTATAACGTATAACGTATAGCGTATAACGTATATCGTATAGCATATAACGTATATCGCATAACGTATAACGTACAACGTATACTGTATAACGTATAACGTATAACGTATAACCTATAACGTATAACGTATAACCTATAACGTAATACGTATAACGTATAACGTATAACGTATAACGCATAACGTATAACGTATAACGTATAACGTATAACGTATAACGTATACCGTATAACGTATAACGCGTAACGTATAACGTATAAAGTATAGCGTATAACGTATATCGTATAACGTATAACGTATAACGTATAACGTATAACGCATAACGTATAACGTATAACGTATAATGTATAACGTATAACGTATAACGTATAACGTATAACGTATAGCGTATAACGTATATCGTATAGCATATAACGTATAACGTATAACGTTTAACGTACAACGTATAACGTATAACGCATACCGTTTAACGTATATCGTATAACGTATAACGTATAACGTAAAGTATAACGTATAACGTATAACCTATAACAAATAACGTATAACGTGTAACGTATAACGTATAACGTATAACGTATAACGTATAACGTATAACGTATAACGTATAACGTATAACGTATAACGTATAACGTATAACGTATAACGTATAACGTATAACGTATAACGTATAACGTATAACGTATAACGTATAACGTATAACGTATAACGTATAACGTATAACGTATAACGTATAACGTATAACGTATAACGTATACCGTATAACGTATAACGTATATCGCATAACGTATAACGTACAACGTATACTGTATAACGTATAACGTATAACGTATAACCTATAACGTATAACGTATAACCTATAACGTATAACGTATAACGTATAACGTATAACGCATAACGTATAACGTATAACGTTTAACGTATAACGTATAACGTATACCGTATAACGTATAACGCGTAACGTATAACGTATAAAGTATAGCGTATAACTTATATCGTATAACGTATAACGTTTAACGTATAACGTATAACTTATAACGTATAACGTATAACGTATAACGTATAGCGTATAACGTATATCGTATAGTATATAACGTATAACGTATAACGTTTAACGTGCAACGTATAACGTATAACGTATAACGTATAACGTATAACGTATAACGTATAACGTATAACGTATAACGTATAACGTATAACGTATAACGTATAACGTATAACGTATAACGTATAACGTATAACCTATAACAAATAACGTATAACGTATAACGTATAACGTATAACGTATGACGTATAACGTAGAACGTATAACGTATAACGTATAACGTATAACGTATAACGTATAACGTATAACGTATAACGTATAACGTATAACGTATAACGTATAACGTATAACGTACAACGAGTTACGTATAACGTATAACGTATAACGTATAACGTATAAAGTATAGCGTATAACGTATATCGTATAACGTATAACGTTTAACGTATAACGTATAACGTATAACGTATAACGTATAATGTATAACGTATAGCGTATAACGTATATCTTATAGCATATAACGTATAACGTATAACGTTTAACGTACAACGTATAACGTATAACGTATAACGTATAACGTATGACGTATAACGTATAGCGTATAACGTATATCGTATAGTATATAACGTATAACGTATAACGTTTAACGTACAACGTATAACGTATAACGTATAACGTATAACGTTTAACGTATAACGTATAACCTATACCGTATAACGTATAACGCGTAACGTATAACGTATAGCGTATAACGTATATCGTATAGTATATAACGTATAACGTATAACGTTTAACGTACAACGTATAACGTATAACGTATAACGTTTAACGTGCAACGTATAACGTATAACGTATAACGTATAACGTATAACGTATAACGTATAACGTATAACGTATAACGTATAGCGTATAACGTATATCGTATAGTATATAACGTATAACGTATAACGTTTAACGTACAACGTATAACGTATAACGTATAACGTATAACGTATAACGTATAACGTATAACGTATAACGTATAACCTATAACAAATAACGTATAACGTATAACGTATAACGTATGACGTACAACGTATAACGTATAACGTATAACGTTTAACGTGCAACGTATAACGTATAACGTATAACGTATAACCTATAACAAATAGCGTATAACGTATAACGTATAACGTATGACGTATAACGTAGAACGTATAACGTATAACGTATAACGTATAACGTATAACGTATAACGTATAACGTATAACGTATAACGTATAACGTATAACCTATAACGTATAACGTATAACCTATAACGTAATACGTATAACGTATAACGTATAACGTATAACGCATAACGTATAACGTATAACGTATAACGTATAACGTATAACGTATAACGTATACCGTATAACGTATAACGCGTAACGTATAACGTATAAAGTATAGCGTATAACGTATATCGTATAACGTATAACGTTTAACGTATAACGTATAACGTATAACGTATAACGTATAACGTATAACGTATAACGTATAGCGTATAACGTATATCGTATAGCATATAACGTATAACGTATAACGTTTAACGTACAACGTATAACGTATAACGTATAACGTATAACGTATAACGTATAACGTATAACGTATAACGTATAACGTATAACGTATAACGTATAACGTATAACGTATAACGTATAACGTATAACGTACAACGAGTTACGTATAACGTATAACGTATAACGTATAACGTATAACGTATAACGTATAACGTATAACGTATATCGTATAACGTATAACGTATAACGCATAACGTATAACGTACAACGTATACTGTATAACGTATAACGTATAACGTATAACCTATAACGTATAACGTATAACCTATAACGTAATACGTATAACGTATAACGTATAACGTATAACGCATAACGTATAACGTATAACGTATAACGTACAACGTATAACGTACAACGTATAACGTACAACGTATAACGTACAACGTATAACGTATAACGTATAACGCATAACGTATAACGTAATACGTATAACGTATAACGTATAACGTATAACGTATAACGGTTAACGTATAACGTATACCGTGTAACGTATAACGTATAACGTATAACGTATAACGTATAACGTATAACGTATAACGTATAACGTACAACGTATACTGTATAACGTATAACGTATAACGTATAACGTATAACGTATAACGTATAACGTGTGACGTATAACGTGTAACGTATAACGTATAACGTATAACGTATAACGTATAACGTATAACGTATAACGTATAACGTATAACGTATAACGTATAACGTATAACGTATAACGTATAACGTATAACGTATAACGTATAACGTATAACGTATAACGTATAACGTATAACGTATAACGTATAACGTATAACGTATAACGTATAACGTATAACGTGTAACGTATATCGTATAACGTATAACGTATATCGCATAACGTATAACGTACAACGTATACTGTATAACGTATAACGTATAACGTATAACCTATAACGTATAACTTATAACGTATAACCTATAACGTAATACGTATAACGTATAACGTATAACGTATAACGTATAACGTATAACGTATAACGTATAACGTATAACGTATAACGTATAACGTATAACGTATAACGTATAACGTATAACGTACAACGAGTTACGTATAACGTATAACGTATAACGTATAACGTATAACGTATAACGTATAACGTATAACGTATAACGTATATCGTATAACGTATAACGTATAACGCATAACGTATAACGTACAACGTATACTGTATAACGTATAACGTATAACGTATAACCTATAACGTATAACGTATAACCTATAACGTAATACGTATAACGTATAACGTATAACGTATAACGCATAACGTATAACGTATAACGTATAACGTACAACGTATAACGTACAACGTATAACGTACAACGTATAACGTACAACGTATAACGTATAACGTATAACGCATAACGTATAACGTAATACGTATAACGTATAACGTATAACGTATAACGTATAACGGTTAACGTATAACGTATACCGTGTAACGTATAACGTATAACGTATAACGTATAACGTATAACGTATAACGTATAACGTATAACGTACAACGTATACTGTATAACGTATAACGTATAACGTATAACGTATAACGTATACCGTATAACGTATAACGCGTAACGTATAACGTATAAAGTATAGCGTATAACGTATATCGTATAACGTATAACGTTTAACGTATAACGTATAACGTATAACGTATAACGTATAACGTATAACGTATAACGTATAGCGTATAACGTATATCGTATAGCATATAACGTATAACGTATAACGTTTAACGTACAACGTATAACGTATAACGTGTAACGTATAACGTATAACGTATAACGTATAACGTATAACGTATAACGTATAACGTATAACGTATAACGTATAACCTATAACAAATAACGTATAACGTATAACGTATAACGTATGACGTATAACGTAGAACGTATAACGTATAACGTATAACGTATAACGTATAACGTATAACGTATAACGTATAACGTATAACGTATAACGTATAACGTATAACGTACAACGAGTTACGTATAACGTATAACGTATAACGTATAACGTATAACGTATAACGTATAACGTATAACGTATATCGTATAACGTATAACGTATATCGCATAACGTATAACGTACAACGTGTACTGTATAACGTATAACGTATAACGTATAACCTATAAGGTATAACGTATAACCTATAACGTAATACGTATAACGTATAACGTATAACGTATAACGCATAACGTATAACGTATAACGTATAACGTATAACGTACAACGAGTTACGTATAACGTATAACGTATAACGTATAACGTATAACGTATAACGTATAACGTATATCGTATAACGTATAACGTATATCGCATAACGTATAACGTACAACGTATACTGTATAACGTATAACGTATAACGTATAACCTATAACGTATAACGTATAACCTATAACGTAATACGTATAACGTATAACGTATAACGTATAACGCATAACGTATAACGTATAACGTATAACGTATAACGTATAACGTATACCGTATAACGTATAACGTAATACGTATAACGTATAACGTATAACGTATAACGTATAACGTATAACGGTTAACGTATAACGTATAACGTATAGCGTATAACGTATATCGTATAGCATATAACGTATAACGTATAACGTTTAACGTACAACGTATAACGTATAACGTAAAACGTATAACGTATAACGCGTAACGTATAACGTATAAAGTATAGCGTATAACGTATACTGTATAACGTATAACGTATAACGTATAACCTATAACGTATAACGTATAACCTATAACGTAATACGTATAACGTATAACGTATAACATATAACGCATAACGTATAACGTATAACGTATAACGTATAACGTATAACGTATACCGTATAACGTATAACGCGTAACGTATAACGTATAAAGTATAGCGTATAACGTATATCGTATAACGTATAACGTATATCGCATAACGTATAACGTACAACGTGTACTGTATAACGTATAACGTATAACGTATAACCTATAACGTATAACGCTTAACGTACAACGTATAACGTATAACGTATAACGTATAACGTATAAGGTATAACGTATAACGTATAACGTATAACGTATAACGTACAACGAGTTACGTATAACGTATAACGTATAACGTATAACGTATAACGTATAACGTATAACGTATATCGTATAACGTATAACGTATATCGCATAACGTATAACGTACAACGTGTACTGTATAACGTATAACGTATAACGTATAACCTATAACGTATAACGTATAACCTATAACGTAATACGTATAACGTATAACGTATAACGTATAACGCATAACGTATAACGTATAACGTATAACGTATAACGTACAACGAGTTACGTATAACGTATAACGTATAACGTATAACGTATAACGTATAACGTATAACGTATAACGTATAACGTATAACGTATAACGTATAACGTATAACGTATAACCTATAACGTATAACGTATAACCTATAACGTAATACGTATAACGTATAACGCATAACGTATAACGTATAACGTATAACGTACAACGTATAACGTACAACGTATAACGTACAACGTATAACGTACAACGTATAACGTATAACGTATAACGTATAACGTATAACGTAATACGTATAACGTATAACGTATAACGTATAACGTATAACGTATAACGGTTAACGTATAACGTATACCGTGTAACGTATAACGTATAACGTATAACGTATAACGTATAACGTATAACGTATAACGTATAACGTACAACGTATACTGTATAACGTATAACGTATAACGTATAACGTATAACGTATAACGTATAACGTGTGACGTATAACGTGTAACGTGTGACGTATAACGTGTAACGTATAACGTATAACGTATAACGTATAACGTATAACGTATAACGTATAACGTATAACGTATAACGTATAACGTATAACGTATAACGTATAACGTATAACGTATAACGTATAACGTATAACGTATAACGTATAACGTATAACGTATAACGTATAACGTATAACGTATAACGTATAACGTATAACGTATATCGTATAACGTATAACGTATATCGCATAACGTATAACGTACAACGTATACTGTATAACGTATAACGTATAACGTATAACCTATAACGTATAACGTATAACCTATAACGTAATACGTATAACGTATAACGTATAACGTATAACGTATAACGTATAACGTATAACGTATAACGTATAACGTATAACGTATAACGTATAACGTATAACGTATAACGTATAACGTATAACGTATAACGTATAACGTATAACGTATAACGTATAACGTATAACGTATAACGTATAACGTATAGCGTATAACGTATATCGTATAGCATATAACGTATAACGTATAACGTTTAACGTACAACGTATAACGTATAACGTATAACGTATAACGTATAACGTATAACGTATAACGTATAACGTATAACGTATAACGTATAACGTATAACGTATAACGTATAACGCATAACGTATAACGTATAACGTATAACGTATAACGTACAACGAGTTACGTATAACGTATAACGTATAACGTATATCGTATAACGTATAACGTATATCGCATAACGTATAACGTACAACGTATACTGTATAACGTATAACGTATAACGTATAACGTATAACGTATAACGTATAACGTATAACGTATAACGTATAACGTATAACGTATAACGTATATCGTATAACGTATAACGTATATCGCATAACGTATAACGTACAACGTATACTGTATAACGTATAACGTATAACGTATAACCTATAACGTATAACGTATAACCTATAACGTAATACGTATAACGTATAACGTATAACGTATAACGTATAACGTATAACGTATAACGTATAACGTATAACGTATAACGTATAACGTATAACGGTTAACGTATAACGTATACCGTGTAACGTATAACGTATAACGTATAACGTATAACGTATAACGTATAACGTATAACGTATAACGTACAACGTATACTGTATAACGTATAACGTATAACGTATAACGTATAACGTATAACGTATAACGTGTAACGTATAACGTATAACGTATAACCTATAACGTAATACGTATAACGTATAACGTATAACGTATAACGCATAACGTATAACGTATAACGTATAACGTATAACGTACAACGAGTTACGTATAACGTATAACGTATAACGTATAACGTATAACGTATAACGTATAACGTATAACGTATAACGTATAACGTATAACGTATAACGTATAACGTATAACGTATAACGTATAACGTATAACGTATAACGTATAACGTATAACGTATAACGTATAACGTATATCGTATAACGTATAACGTATAACGTATAACGTATAACGTATAACGTATAAAGTATAACGTATAACGTATAACGTATAACGTATGACGTATAACGTAGAACGTATAACGTATAACGTATAACGTATAACGTATAACGAATAACGTATAACGTATAACGTATAACGTATAACGTATAACGTATAACCTATAACAAATAACGTATAACGTATAACGTATAACGTATAACGTATGACGTATAACGTAGAACGTATAACGTATAACGTATAACGTATAACGTATAACGTATAACGTATAACGTATAACGTATAACGTATTACGTATAACGTATAACGTATAACGTATAACGTACAACGTATAACGTATAACGTATAACGTATATCGTATAACCTATAACGTATATCGCATAACGTATAACGTACAACGTATACTGTATAACGTATAACGTATAACGTATAACGTATAACGTATACCGTATAACGTATAACGTATAACGTATAACGTATAACGTATACCGTATAACGTATAACGCGTAACGTATAACGTATAAAGTGTAGCGTATAACGTATATCGTATAACGTATAACGTTTAACGTATAACGTATAACGTATAACGTATAACGTATAACGTATAACGTATAGCGTATAACGTATATCGTATAGCATATAACGTATATCGCATAACGTATAACGTACAACGTATACTGTATAACGTATAACGTATAACGTATAACGTATAACGTATAACCTATAACGTATAACGTATAACCTATAACGTAATACGTATAACGTATAACGTATAACGTATATCGCATAACGTATAACGTACAACGTATACTGTATAACGTATAACGTATAACGTATAACCTATAACGTATAACGTATAACCTATAACGTAATACGTATAACGTATAACGTATAATGTATAACGTATAACGCATAACGTATAACGTATAACGTATAACCTATAACAAATAACGTATAACGTATAACGTATAACGTATAACGTATGACGTATAACGTAGAACGTATAACGTATAACGTATAACGCATAACGTATAACATATAACGTATATCGTATAACGTATAACGTATAACGTATAACGTATAACGTATAACGTATAACGTATAAAGTATAACGTATAACGTATAACGTATAACGTGTAACGTATAACGTATATCGTATAACGTATAACGTATAGCGTATAACGTATATCGTATAGCATATAACGTATATCGCATAACGTATAACGTACAACGTATACTGTATAACGTATAACGTATAACGTATAACCTATAACGTATAACGTATAACCTATAACGTAATACGTATAACGTATAACGTATAATGTATAACGTATAACGCATAACGTATAACGTATAACGTATAACCTATAACAAATAACGTATAACGTATAACGTATAACGTATAACGTATGACGTATAACGTAGAACGTATAACGTATAACGTATAACGCATAACGTATAACATATAACGTATATCGTATAACGTATAACGTATAACGTATAACGTATAACGTATAACGTATAACGTATAAAGTATAACGTATAACGTATAACGTATAACGTATGACGTATAACGTATAACGTATAACGTATAACGTATAACGTATAACGTATAACGTATAACGTATAACGTATAACGTATAACGTATAACGTATAACGTATAACGTATAACGTATAACGTATAACGTATAACGTATAACGTATAACGTATAACGTATAACGTATAACGTATAACGTATAACGTACAACGAGTTACGTATAATGTATAACGTATAACGTATAACGTATAACGTATAACGTATAACGTATAACGTATAACGTATAACGTACAACGTATAACGTACAACGTATAACGTACAACGTATAACGTACAAAGTATAACGTATAACGTATAACGTATAACGTATAACGTATAACGTATAACGTATAACGTATAACGTATAACGTATAACGTATAACGTATAACGTATAACCCATAACGTATAACGTATAACGTATAACGTATAACGTATAACGTATAAAGTATAACGTATAACGTATAACGTATAACGTATAACGTATAACGTAGAACGTATAACGTAGAACGTATAACGTATAACGTATAACGTATAACGTATAACGTATAACGTATAACGTATAACGTATAACGTATAACGTATAACGTATTACGTATAACGTATAACGTATAACGTATAACGTATAACGTATAACGTATAACGTATAACGTATAACGTATATCGTATAACGTATAACGTATATCGCATAACGTATAACGTACAACGTATACTGTATAACGTATAACGTATAACGTAAAACGTATAACGTATACCGTATAACGTATAACGTATAACGTATAACGTATAACGTATACCGTATAACGTATAACGCGTAACGTATAACGTATAAAGTATAGCGTATAACGTATATCGTATAACGTATAACGTTTAACGTATAACGTATAACGTATAACGTATAACGTATAACGTATAACGTATAGCGTATAACGTATATCGTATAGCATATAACGTATATCGCATAACGTATAACGTACAACGTATACTGTATAACGTATAACGTATAACGTATAACCTATAACGTATAACGTATAACCTATAACGTAATACGTATAACGTATAATGTATAACGTATAACGCATAACGTATAACGTATAACGTATAACGTATAACGTATAACGTATACCGTATAACGTATAACGCGTAACGTATAACGTATAAAGTAGAGCGTATAACGTATATCGTATAACGTATAACGTATAACGTATAACGTATAACGCATAACGTATAACGTATAACGTATAACGTATAACGTATAACGTATAACGTATAACGTATAACGTATAACGTATAACGTATAACGTATAACGTATAACGTATAACGTATAACGTATAACGTATAACGTATAACGTATAACGTATAACGTATAACGTATAACGTATAACGTATAACGTATAACGTATAACGTATAACGTATAACGTATAACGTATAACGTATAACGTATAACGTATAACGTATAACGTATAACGTATAACGTATAACGTATAACGTATAACGTATAACGTATAACGTATAACGTATATCGTATAACGTATAACGTATAACGCATAACGTATAACGTATAACGTATAACGCATAACGTATAACGTATAACGTATAACGTATAACGTATAACGTATAACGTATAACGTATAACGTATAACGTATAACGTATAACGTATAACGTATAACGTATAACGTATAACGTATAACGTATAACGTATAACGTACAACGAGTTACGTATAATGTATAACGTATAACGTATAACGTATAACGTATAACGTACAACGTATAACGTACAACGTATAACGTACAACGTATAACGTACAAAGTATAACGTATAACGTATAACGTATAACGTATAACGTATAACGTATAACGTATAACGTATAACGTATAACCCATAACGTATAACGTATAACGTATAACGTATAACGTATAACGTATAAAGTATAACGTATAACGTATAATGTATAACGTGTAACGTATAACGTAGAACGTATAACGTAGAACGTATAACCTATAACGTAATACGTATAACGTATAACGTATAACGTATAACGCATAACGTATAACGTATAACGTATAACGTATAACGTATAACGTATACCGTATAACGTATAACGTGTAACGTATAACGTATAAAGTGTAGCGTATAACGTATATCGTATAACGTATAACGTTTAACGTATAACGTATAACGTATAACGTATAACGTATAACGTATAACGTATAACGTATAACGTATAACGTATAGCGTATAACGTATATCGTATAGCATATAACGTACAACGTATAACGTTTAACGTACAACGTATAACGTATAACGTATACCGTTTAACGTATATCGTATAACGTATAACGTATAACGTACAACGTATAACGTATAACCTATAACAAATAACGTATAACGTGTAACGTATAACGTATAGCGTATAACGTATAACGTATAACGTATAACGTATAACGTATAACGTATAACGTATAACGTATAACGTATAACTTATTACGTATAACGTATAACGTATAACGTATAACGTATAACGTATAACGTATAACGTATAACCTATAACGTATAACGTATAACGTATAACGTATAACGTATAACGAATAACGTATAACGTATAACGTATAAAGTATAACGTATAACGTATAACGTATAACGTATAACGTATAACGTATAACGTAGAACGTAGAACGTATAACGTATAACGTATAACGTATAACGTATAACGTAATACGTATAACGTATAACGTATAACGTATAACGGTTAACGTATAACGTATACCGTGTAACGTATAACGTATAACGTATAAAGTATAACGTATAACGTATAACGTATAACGTATAACGTATAACGTAGAACCTAGAACGTATAACGTATAACGTATAACGTATAACGTATAACGTAATACGTATAACGTATAACGTATAACGTATAACGTATAACGGTTAACGTATAACGTATACCGTGTAACGTATAACGTATAACGTATAACGTATAACGTATAACGTATAACGTATAACGTATAACGTACAACGTATACTGTATAACGTATAACGTATAACGTATAACGTATAACGTATAACGTATAACGTATAACGTATAACGTATAACGTATAACGTATAACGTAGAACGTAGAACGTATAACGTATAACGTATAACGTATAACGTATAACGTGTATCGTATAACGTATAACGTATATCGCATAACGTATAACGTACAACGCATACTGTATAACGTATAACGTATAACGTATAACCTATAACGTATAACGTATAACCTATAACGTAATACGTATAACGTATAACGTATAACGTATAACGTATAACGCATAACGTATAACGTATAACGTATAACGTATAACGTATAACGTATACCGTATAACGTATAACGTGTAACGTATAACGTATAAAGTGTAGCGTATAACGTATATCGTATAACGTATAACGTTTAACGTATAACGTATAACGTATAACGTATAACGTATAACGTATAACGTATAACGTATAGCGTATAACGTATATCGTATAGCATATAACGTATAACGTATAACGTTTAACGTACAACGTATAACGTATAACGTATACCGTTTAACGTATATCGTATAACGTATAACGTATAACGTATAACGTATAACGTATAACGTATAACCTATAACAAATAACGTATAACGTGTAACGTATAACGTATAACGTATAACGTATAACGTATAACGTATAACGTATAACGTATTACGTATAACGTGTAACGTATAACGTATAACGTATAACGTATAACGTATAACGTATAACGTATTACGTATAACGTATAACGTATAACGTATAACGTATAACGTATAACGTATAACGTATTACGTATAACGTATAACGTATAACGTATAACGTATAACGTATAACGTATAACGTATATCGTATAACGTATAACGTATATCGCATAACGTATAACGTACAACGTATACTGTATAACGTATAACGTATAACGTATAACCTATAACGTATAACGTATAACCTATAACGTAATACGTATAACGTATAACGTATAACGTATAACGCATAACGTATAACGTATAACGTATAACGTATAACGTATAACGTATAACGTATAACGTATACCGTATAACGTATAACGCGTAACGTATAACGTATAAAGTATAGCGTATAACGTATATCGTATAACGTATAACGTTTAACGTATAACGTATAACGTATAACGTATAACGTATAACGTATAACGTATAGCGTATAACGTATATCGTATAGTATATAACGTATAACGTATAACGTTTAACGTACAACGTATAACGTATAACGTATAACGTATAACGTATAACGTATAACGTATAACGTATAACGTATAACGTATAACGTATAACGTATAACGTATAACGTATAACCTATAACAAATAACGTATAACGTATAACGTATAACGTATAACGTATGACGTATAACGTAGAACGTATAACGTATAACGTATAACGTATAACGTATAACGTATAACGTATAACGTATAACGTATAACGTATAACGTATAACGTATAACGTATAACGTATAACGTACAACGAGTTACGTATAACGTATAACGTGTAACGTATAACGTATAACGTATAACGTATAACGTATAACGTATATCGTATAACGTATAACGTATATCGCACAACGTATAACGTACAACGTATACTGTATAACGTATAACGTATAACGTATAACCTATAACGTATAACGTATAACCTATAACGTAATACGTATAACGTATAACGTATAACGTATAACGCATAACGTATAACGTATAACGTATAACGTATAACGTATAACGTATACCGTATAACGTATAACGCGTAACGTATAACGTATAAAGTATAGCGTATAACGTATATCGTATAACGTATAACGTTTAACGTATAACGTATAACGTATAACGTATAACGTATAACGTATAACGTATAACGTATAGCGTATAACGTATATCGTATAGCATATAACGTATAACGTATAACGTTTAACGTACAACGTATAACGTATAACGTATAACGTATAACGTATAACGTATATCGTATAACGTATAACGTATAACGTATAACGTATAACGTATAACGTATAACGTATAACGTACAACGAGTTACGTATAACGTATAACGTATAACGCATAACGTATAACGTATAACGTATAACGTATATCGTATAACGTATAACGTATATCGCATAACGTATAACGTACAACGTATACTGTATAACGTATAACGTATAACGTATAACCTATAACGTATAACGTATAACCTATAACGTAATACGTATAACGTATAACGTATAACGTATAACGCATAACGTATAACGTATAACGTATAACGTATAACGTACAACGTATAACGTACAACGTATAACGTACAACGTATAACGTACAACGTATAACGTATAACGTGTAACGTATAACGTATAACGTATAACGTATAACGTATAACGTATAACGTATAACGTATAACGTATAACGTATAACGTATAACGTATAACGTATAACGTATAACGTATTACGTATAACGTATAACGTATAACGTATAACGTATAACGTATAACGTATAACGTATAACGTATAACGTATATCGTATAACGTATAACGTATATCGCATAACGTATAACGTACAACGTATACTGTATAACGTATAACGTATAACGTAAAACGTATAACGTATAACGTATAACGTATAACGTATAACGTATAACGTATAACGTATAACGTATAACGTATACCGTATAACGTATAACGCGTAACGTATAACGTATAAAGTATAGCGTATAACGTATATCGTATAACGTATAACGTTTAACGTATAACGTATAACGTATAACGTATAACGTATAACGTATAACGTATAGCGTATAACGTATATCGTATAGCATATAACGTATATCGCATAACGTATAACGTACAACGTATACTGTATAACGTATAACGTATAACGTATAACCTATAACGTATAACGTATAACCTATAACGTAATACGTATAACGTATAATGTATAACGTATAACGCATAACGTATAACGTATAACGTATAACGTATAACGTATAACGTATACCGTATAACGTATAACGCGTAACGTATAACGTATAAAGTAGAGCGTATAACGTATATCGTATAACGTATAACGTATAACGCATAACGTATAACGCATAACGTATAACGTATAACGTATAACGTATAACGTATAACGTATAACGTATAACGTATAACGTATAACGTATAACGTATAACGTATAACGTATAACGTATAACGTATAACGTATAACGTATAACGTATAACGTATAACGTATAACGTATAACGTATAACGTATAACGTATAACGTATAACGTATAACGTATAACGTATAACGTATAACGTATAACGTATAACGTATAACGTATAACGTATAACGTATAACGTATAACGTATAACGTATAACGTATAACGTATAACGTATAACGTATAACGTATAACGTATAACGTATATCGTATAACGTATAACGTATAACGCATAACGTATAACGTATAACGTATAACGTATAACGTATAACGTATAACGTATAACGTATAACGTATAACGTATAACGTATAACGTATAACGTATAACGTATAACGTATAACGTATAACGTATAACGTATAACCCATAACGTATAACGTATAACGTATAACGTATAACGTATAACGTATAAAGTATAACGTATAACGTATAACGTATAACGTGTAACGTATAACGTAGAACGTATAACGTAGAACGTATAACCTATAACGTAATACGTATAACGTATAACGTATAACGTATAACGCATAACGTATAACGTATAACGTATAACGTATAACGTATAACGTATACCGTATAACGTATAACGTGTAACGTATAACGTATAAAGTGTAGCGTATAACGTATATCGTATAACGTATAACGTTTAACGTATAACGTATAACGTATAACGTATAACGTATAACGTATAACGTATAACGTATAACGTATAACGTATAGCGTATAACGTATATCGTATAGCATATAACGTACAACGTATAACGTTTAACGTACAACGTATAACGTATAACGTATACCGTTTAACGTATATCGTATAACGTATAACGTATAACGTACAACGTATAACGTATAACCTATAACAAATAACGTATAACGTGTAACGTATAACGTATAGCGTATAACGTATAACGTATAACGTATAACGTATAACGTATAACGTATAACGTATAACGTATAACTTATTACGTATAACGTATAACGTATAACGTATAACGTATAACGTATAACGTATAACGTATAACCTATAACGTATAACGTATAACGTATAACGTATAACGTATAACGAATAACGTATAACGTATAACGTATAAAGTATAACGTATAACGTATAACGTATAACGTATAACGTATAACGTATAACGTAGAACGTAGAACGTATAACGTATAACGTATAACGTATAACGTATAACGTAATACGTATAACGTATAACGTATAACGTATAACGGTTAACGTATAACGTATACCGTGTAACGTATAACGTATAACGTATAAAGTATAACGTATAACGTATAACGTATAACGTATAACGTATAACGTAGAACCTAGAACGTATAACGTATAACGTATAACGTATAACGTATAACGTAATACGTATAACGTATAACGTATAACGTATAACGTATAACGGTTAACGTATAACGTATACCGTGTAACGTATAACGTATAACGTATAACGTATAACGTATAACGTATAACGTATAACGTATAACGTACAACGTATACTGTATAACGTATAACGTATAACGTATAACGTATAACGTTTAACGTATAACGTATAACGTATAACGTATAACGTATAACGTATAACGTAGAACGTAGAACGTATAACGTATAACGTATAACGTATAACGTATAACGTGTATCGTATAACGTATAACGTATATCGCATAACGTATAACGTACAACGCATACTGTATAACGTATAACGTATAACGTATAACCTATAACGTATAACGTATAACCTATAACGTAATACGTATAACGTATAACGTATAACGTATAACGTATAACGCATAACGTATAACGTATAACGTATAACGTATAACGTATAACGTATACCGTATAACGTATAACGTGTAACGTATAACGTATAAAGTGTAGCGTATAACGTATATCGTATAACGTATAACGTTTAACGTATAACGTATAACGTATAACGTATAACGTATAACGTATAACGTATAACGTATAGCGTATAACGTATATCGTATAGCATATAACGTATAACGTATAACGTTTAACGTACAACGTATAACGTATAACGTATACCGTTTAACGTATATCGTATAACGTATAACGTATAACGTATAACGTATAACGTATAACGTATAACCTATAACAAATAACGTATAACGTGTAACGTATAACGTATAACGTATAACGTATAACGTATAACGTATAACGTATAACGTATTACGTATAACGTGTAACGTATAACGTATAACGTATAACGTATAACGTATAACGTATAACGTATTACGTATAACGTATAACGTATAACGTATAACGTATAACGTATAACGTATAACGTATTACGTATAACGTATAACGTATAACGTATAACGTATATCGTATAACGTATAACGTATATCGTATAACGTATAACGTATATCGCATAACGTATAACGTACAACGTATACTGTATAACGTATAACGTATAACGTATAACCTATAACGTATAACGTATAACCTATAACGTAATACGTATAACGTATAACGTATAACGTATAACGCATAACGTATAACGTATAACGTATAACGTATAACGTATAACGTATACCGTATAACGTATAACGCGTAACGTATAACGTATAAAGTATAGCGTATAACGTATATCGTATAACGTATAACGTTTAACGTATAACGTATAACGTATAACGTATAACGTATAACGTATAACGTATAACGTATAGCGTATAACGTATATCGTATAGCATATAACGTATAACGTATAACGTTTAACGTACAACGTATAACGTATAACGTATAACGTATAACGTATAACGTATATCGTATAACGTATAACGTATAACGTATAACGTATAACGTATAACGTATAACGTATAACGTACAACGAGTTACGTATAACGTATAACGTATAACGCATAACGTATAACGTATAACGTATAACGTATATCGTATAACGTATAACGTATATCGCATAACGTATAACGTACAACGTATACTGTATAACGTATAACGTATAACGTATAACCTATAACGTATAACGTATAACCTATAACGTAATACGTATAACGTATAACGTATAACGTATAACGCATAACGTATAACGTATAACGTATAACGTATAACGTACAACGTATAACGTACAACGTATAACGTACAACGTATAACGTACAACGTATAACGTATAACGTGTAACGTATAACGTATAACGTATAACGTATAACGTATAACGTATAACGTATAACGTATAACGTATAACGTATAACGTATAACGTATAACGTATAACGTATAACGTATTACGTATAACGTATAACGTATAACGTATAACGTATAACGTATAACGTATAACGTATAACGTATAACGTATATCGTATAACGTATAACGTATATCGCATAACGTATAACGTACAACGTATACTGTATAACGTATAACGTATAACGTAAAACGTATAACGTATAACGTATAACGTATAACGTATAACGTATAACCTATAACGTATACCGTATAACGTATAACGCGTAACGTATAACGTATAAAGTATAGCGTATAACGTATATCGTATAACGTATAACGTTTAACGTATAACGTATAACGTATAACGTATAACGTATAACGTATAACGTATAGCGTATAACGTATATCGTATAGCATATAACGTATATCGCATAACGTATAACGTACAACGTATACTGTATAACGTATAACGTATAACGTATAACCTATAACGTATAACGTATAACCTATAACGTAATACGTATAACGTATAATGTATAACGTATAACGCATAACGTATAACGTATAACGTATAACGTATAACGTATAACGTATACCGTATAACGTATAACGCGTAACGTATAACGTATAAAGTAGAGCGTATAACGTATAACGTATAACGTATAACGTATAACGCATAACGTATAACGCATAACGTATAACGTATAACGTATAACGTATAACGTATAACGTATAACGTATAACGTATAACGTATAACGTATAACGTATAACGTATAACGTATAACGTATAACGTATAACGTATAACGTATAACGTATAACGTATAACGTATAACGTATAACGTATAACGTATAACGTATAACGTATAACGTATAACGTATAACGTATAACGTATAACGTATAACGTATAACGTATAACGTATAACGTATAACGTATAACGTATAACGTATAACGTATAACGTATAACGTATAACGTATAACGTATAACGTATAACGTATAACGTATATCGTATAACGTATAACGTATAACGCATAACGTATAACGTATAACGTATAACGTATAACGTATAACGTATAACGTATAACGTATAACGTATAACGTATAACGTATAACGTATAACGTATAACGTATAACGTATAACGTATAACGTATAACGTATAACCCATAACGTATAACGTATAACGTATAACGTATAACGTATAACGTATAAAGTATAACGTATAACGTATAACGTATAACGTGTAACGTATAACGTAGAACGTATAACGTAGAACGTATAACCTATAACGTAATACGTATAACGTATAACGTATAACGTATAACGCATAACGTATAACGTATAACGTATAACGTATAACGTATAACGTATACCGTATAACGTATAACGTGTAACGTATAACGTATAAAGTGTAGCGTATAACGTATATCGTATAACGTATAACGTTTAACGTATAACGTATAACGTATAACGTATAACGTATAACGTATAACGTATAACGTATAACGTATAACGTATAGCGTATAACGTATATCGTATAGCATATAACGTACAACGTATAACGTTTAACGTACAACGTATAACGTATAACGTATACCGTTTAACGTATATCGTATAACGTATAACGTATAACGTACAACGTATAACGTATAACCTATAACAAATAACGTATAACGTGTAACGTATAACGTATAGCGTATAACGTATAACGTATAACGTATAACGTATAACGTATAACGTATAACGTATAACGTATAACTTATTACGTATAACGTATAACGTATAACGTATAACGTATAACGTATAACGTATAACGTATAACCTATAACGTATAACGTATAACGTATAACGTATAACGTATAACGAATAACGTATAACGTATAACGTATAAAGTATAACGTATAACGTATAACGTATAACGTATAACGTATAACGTATAACGTAGAACGTAGAACGTATAACGTATAACGTATAACGTATAACGTATAACGTAATACGTATAACGTATAACGTATAACGTATAACGGTTAACGTATAACGTATACCGTGTAACGTATAACGTATAACGTATAAAGTATAACGTATAACGTATAACGTATAACGTATAACGTATAACGTAGAACCTAGAACGTATAACGTATAACGTATAACGTATAACGTATAACGTAATACGTATAACGTATAACGTATAACGTATAACGTATAACGGTTAACGTATAACGTATACCGTGTAACGTATAACGTATAACGTATAACGTATAACGTATAACGTATAACGTATAACGTATAACGTACAACGTATACTGTATAACGTATAACGTATAACGTATAACGTATAACGTTTAACGTATAACGTATAACGTATAACGTATAACGTATAACGTATAACGTAGAACGTAGAACGTATAACGTATAACGTATAACGTATAACGTATAACGTGTATCGTATAACGTATAACGTATATCGCATAACGTATAACGTACAACGCATACTGTATAACGTATAACGTATAACGTATAACCTATAACGTATAACGTATAACCTATAACGTAATACGTATAACGTATAACGTATAACGTATAACGTATAACGCATAACGTATAACGTATAACGTATAACGTATAACGTATAACGTATACCGTATAACGTATAACGTGTAACGTATAACGTATAAAGTGTAGCGTATAACGTATATCGTATAACGTATAACGTTTAACGTATAACGTATAACGTATAACGTATAACGTATAACGTATAACGTATAACGTATAGCGTATAACGTATATCGTATAGCATATAACGTATAACGTATAACGTTTAACGTACAACGTATAACGTATAACGTATACCGTTTAACGTATATCGTATAACGTATAACGTATAACGTATAACGTATAACGTATAACGTATAACGTATAACCTATAACAAATAACGTATAACGTGTAACGTATAACGTATAACGTATAACGTATAACGTATAACGTATAACGTATAACGTATTACGTATAACGTGTAACGTATAACGTATAACGTATAACGTATAACGTATAACGTATAACGTATTACGTATAACGTATAACGTATAACGTATAACGTATAACGTATAACGTATAACGTATTACGTATAACGTATAACGTATAACGTATAACGTATAACGTATAACGTATAACGTATATCGTATAACGTATAACGTATATCGCATAACGTATAACGTACAACGTATACTGTATAACGTATAACGTATAACGTATAACCTATAACGTATAACGTATAACCTATAACGTAATACGTATAACGTATAACGTATAACGTATAACGTATAACGTATAACGTATAACGTATAACGTATAACGGTTAACGTATAACGTATACCGTGTAACGTATAACGTATAACGTATAACGTATAACGTATAACGTATAACGTATAACGTATAACGTATAACGTACAACGTATACTGTATAACGTATAACGTATAACGTATAACGTATAACGTTTAACGTATAACGTATAACGTATAACGTATAACGTATAACGTATAACGTAGAACGTAGAACGTATAACGTATAACGTATAACGTATAACGTATAACGTGTATCGTATAACGTATAACGTATATCGCATAACGTATAACGTACAACGCATACTGTATAACGTATAACGTATAACGTATAACCTATAACGTATAACGTATAACCTATAACGTAATACGTATAACGTATAACGTATAACGTATAACGTATAACGCATAACGTATAACGTATAACGTATAACGTATAACGTATAACGTATACCGTATAACGTATAACGTGTAACGTATAACGTATAAAGTGTAGCGTATAACGTATATCGTATAACGTATAACGTTTAACGTATAACGTATAACGTATAACGTATAACGTATAACGTATAACGTATAACGTATAGCGTATAACGTATATCGTATAGCATATAACGTATAACGTATAACGTTTAACGTACAACGTATAACGTATAACGTATACCGTTTAACGTATATCGTATAACGTATAACGTATAACGTATAACGTATAACGTATAACGTATAACCTATAACAAATAACGTATAACGTGTAACGTATAACGTATAACGTATAACGTATAACGTATAACGTATAACGTATAACGTATTACGTATAACGTGTAACGTATAACGTATAACGTATAACGTATAACGTATAACGTATAACGTATTACGTATAACGTATAACGTATAACGTATAACGTATAACGTATAACGTATAACGTATTACGTATAACGTATAACGTATAACGTATAACGTATAACGTATAACGTATAACGTATATCGTATAACGTATAACGTATATCGCATAACGTATAACGTACAACGTATACTGTATAACGTATAACGTATAACGTATAACCTATAACGTATAACGTATAACCTATAACGTAATACGTATAACGTATAACGTATAACGTATAACCCATAACGTATAACGTATAACGTATAACGTATAACGTATAACGTATAACGTATAACGTATACCGTATAACGTATAACGCGTAACGTATAACGTATAAAGTATAGCGTATAACGTATATCGTATAACGTATAACGTTTAACGTATAACGTATAACGTATAACGTATAACGTATAACGTATAACGTATAGCGTATAACGTATATCGTATAGTATATAACGTATAACGTATAACGTTTAACGTACAACGTATAACGTATAACGTATAACGTATAACGTATAACGTATAACGTATAACGTATAACGTATAACGTATAACGTATAACGTATAACGTATAACGTATAACCTATAACAAATAACGTATAACGTATAACGTATAACGTATAACGTATGACGTATAACGTAGAACGTATAACGTATAACGTATAACGTATAACGTATAACGTATAACGTATAACGTATAACGTATAACGTATAACGTATAACGTATAACGTACAACGAGTTACGTATAACGTATAACGTGTAACGTATAACGTATAACGTATAACGTATAACGTATAACGTATATCGTATAACGTATAACGTATATCGCACAACGTATAACGTACAACGTATACTGTATAACGTATAACGTATAACGTATAACCTATAACGTATAACGTATAACCTATAACGTAATACGTATAACGTATAACGTATAACGTATAACGCATAACGTATAACGTATAACGTATAACGTATAACGTATAACGTATACCGTATAACGTATAACGCGTAACGTATAACGTATAAAGTATAGCGTATAACGTATATCGTATAACGTATAACGTTTAACGTATAACGTATAACGTATAACGTATAACGTATAACGTATAACGTATAACGTATAGCGTATAACGTATATCGTATAGCATATAACGTATAACGTATAACGTTTAACGCACAACGTATAACGTATAACGTATAACGTATAACGTATAACGTATATCGTATAACGTATAACGTATAACGTATAACGTATAACGTATAACGTATAACGTATAACGTACAACGAGTTACGTATAACGTATAACGTATAACGCATAACGTATAACGTATAACGTATAACGTATATCGTATAACGTATAACGTATATCGCATAACGTATAACGTACAACGTATACTGTATAACGTATAACGTATAACGTATAACCTATAACGTATAACGTATAACCTATAACGTAATACGTATAACGTATAACGTATAACGTATAACGCATAACGTATAACGTATAACGTATAACGTACAACGTATAACGTACAACGTATAACGTACAACGTATAACGTACAACGTATAACGTATAACGTGTAACGTATAACGTATAACGTATAACGTATAACGTATAACGTATAACGTATAACGTATAACGTATAACGTATAACGTATAACGTATAACGTATAACGTATAACGTATATCGTATAACGTATAACGTATAACGTATAACGTATAACGTATAACGTATAAAGTATAACGTATAACGTATAACGTATAACGTATGACGTATAACGTAGAACGTATAACGTATAACGTATAACGTATAACGTATAACGAATAACGTATAACGTATAACGTATAACGTATAACGTATAACGTATAACGTATAACGTATAACGTATAACGTATAACGTATAACGTATAACGTATAACGTATAACGTATAACGTATAACGTATAACGTATAACGTATAACGTACAACGAGTTACGTATAACGTATAACGTATAACGCATAACGTATAACGTATAACGTATAACGTATATCGTATAACGTATAACGTATATCGCATAACGTATAACGTACAACGTATACTGTATAACGTATAACGTATAACGTATAACCTATAACTTATAACGTATAACCTATAACGTAATACGTATAACGTATAATGTATAACGTATAACGCATAACGTATAACGTATAACGTATAACGTATAACGTATAACGTATACCGTATAACGTATAACGCGTAACGTATAACGTATAAAGTAGAGCGTATAACGTATATCGTATAACGTATAACGTATAACGCATAACGTATAACGCATAACGTATAACGTATAACGTATAACGTATAACGTATAACGTATAACGTATAACGTATAACGTATAACGTATAACGTATAACGTATAACGTATAACGTATAACGTATAACGTATAACGTATAACGTATAACGTATAACGTATAACGTATAACGTATAACGTATAACGTATAACGTATAACGTATAACGTATAACGTATAACGTATAACGTATAACGTATAACGTATAACGTATAACGTATAACGTATAACGTATAACGTATAACGTATAACGTATAACGTATAACGTATAACGTATAACGTATATCGTATAACGTATAACGTATAACGCATAACGTATAACGCATAACGTATAACGTATAACGTATAACGTATAACGTATAACGTATAACGTATAACGTATAACGTATAACGTATAACGTATAACGTATAACGTATAACGTATAACGTATAACGTATAACCCATAACGTATAACGTATAACGTATAACGTATAACGTATAACGTATAAAGTATAACGTATAACGTATAACGTATAACGTGTAACGTATAACGTAGAACGTATAACGTAGAACGTATAACCTATAACGTAATACGTATAACGTATAACGTATAACGTATAACGCATAACGTATAACGTATAACGTATAACGTATAACGTATAACGTATACCGTATAACGTATAACGTGTAACGTATAACGTATAAAGTGTAGCGTATAACGTATATCGTATAACGTATAACGTTTAACGTATAACGTATAACGTATAACGTATAACGTATAACGTATAACGTATAACGTATAACGTATAACGTATAGCGTATAACGTATATCGTATAGCATATAACGTACAACGTATAACGTTTAACGTACAACGTATAACGTATAACGTATACCGTTTAACGTATATCGTATAACGTATAACGTATAACGTACAACGTATAACGTATAACCTATAACAAATAACGTATAACGTGTAACGTATAACGTATAGCGTATAACGTATAACGTATAACGTATAACGTATAACGTATAACGTATAACGTATAACGTATAACTTATTACGTATAACGTATAACGTATAACGTATAACGTATAACGTATAACGTATAACGTATAACCTATAACGTATAACGTATAACGTATAACGTATAACGTATAACGAATAACGTATAACGTATAACGTATAAAGTATAACGTATAACGTATAACGTATAACGTATAACGTATAACGTATAACGTAGAACGTAGAACGTATAACGTATAACGTATAACGTATAACGTATAACGTAATACGTATAACGTATAACGTATAACGTATAACGGTTAACGTATAACGTATACCGTGTAACGTATAACGTATAACGTATAAAGTATAACGTATAACGTATAACGTATAACGTATAACGTATAACGTAGAACCTAGAACGTATAACGTATAACGTATAACGTATAACGTATAACGTAATACGTATAACGTATAACGTATAACGTATAACGTATAACGGTTAACGTATAACGTATACCGTGTAACGTATAACGTATAACGTATAACGTATAACGTATAACGTATAACGTATAACGTATAACGTACAACGTATACTGTATAACGTATAACGTATAACGTATAACGTATAACGTTTAACGTATAACGTATAACGTATAACGTATAACGTATAACGTATAACGTAGAACGTAGAACGTATAACGTATAACGTATAACGTATAACGTATAACGTGTATCGTATAACGTATAACGTATATCGCATAACGTATAACGTACAACGCATACTGTATAACGTATAACGTATAACGTATAACCTATAACGTATAACGTATAACCTATAACGTAATACGTATAACGTATAACGTATAACGTATAACGTATAACGCATAACGTATAACGTATAACGTATAACGTATAACGTATAACGTATACCGTATAACGTATAACGTGTAACGTATAACGTATAAAGTGTAGCGTATAACGTATATCGTATAACGTATAACGTTTAACGTATAACGTATAACGTATAACGTATAACGTATAACGTATAACGTATAACGTATAGCGTATAACGTATATCGTATAGCATATAACGTATAACGTATAACGTTTAACGTACAACGTATAACGTATAACGTATACCGTTTAACGTATATCGTATAACGTATAACGTATAACGTATAACGTATAACGTATAACGTATAACCTATAACAAATAACGTATAACGTGTAACGTATAACGTATAACGTATAACGTATAACGTATAACGTATAACGTATAACGTATTACGTATAACGTGTAACGTATAACGTATAACGTATAACGTATAACGTATAACGTATAACGTATTACGTATAACGTATAACGTATAACGTATAACGTATAACGTATAACGTATAACGTATTACGTATAACGTATAACGTATAACGTATAACGTATAACGTATAACGTATAACGTATATCGTATAACGTATAACGTATATCGCATAACGTATAACGTACAACGTATACTGTATAACGTATAACGTATAACGTATAACCTATAACGTATAACGTATAACCTATAACGTAATACGTATAACGTATAACGTATAACGTATAACCCATAACGTATAACGTATAACGTATAACGTATAACGTATAACGTATAACGTATAACGTATACCGTATAACGTATAACGCGTAACGTATAACGTATAAAGTATAGCGTATAACGTATATCGTATAACGTATAACGTTTAACGTATAACGTATAACGTATAACGTATAACGTATAACGTATAACGTATAGCGTATAACGTATATCGTATAGTATATAACGTATAACGTATAACGTTTAACGTACAACGTATAACGTATAACGTATAACGTATAACGTATAACGTATAACGTATAACGTATAACGTATAACGTATAACGTATAACGTATAACGTATAACGTATAACGTATAACCTATAACAAATAACGTATAACGTATAACGTATAACGTATAACGTATGACGTATAACGTAGAACGTATAACGTATAACGTATAACGTATAACGTATAACGTATAACGTATAACGTATAACGTATAACGTATAACGTATAACGTATAACGTACAACGAGTTACGTATAACGTATAACGTGTAACGTATAACGTATAACGTATAACGTATAACGTATAACGTATATCGTATAACGTATAACGTATATCGCACAACGTATAACGTACAACGTATACTGTATAACGTATAACGTATAACGTATAACCTATAACGTATAACGTATAACCTATAACGTAATACGTATAACGTATAACGTATAACGTATAACGCATAACGTATAACGTATAACGTATAACGTATAACGTATAACGTATACCGTATAACGTATAACGCGTAACGTATAACGTATAAAGTATAGCGTTTAACGTATATCGTATAACGTATAACGTTTAACGTATAACGTATAACGTATAACGTATAACGTATAACGTATAACGTATAACGTATAGCGTATAACGTATATCGTATAGCATATAACGTATAACGTATAACGTTTAACGTACAACGTATAACGTATAACGTATAACGTATAACGTATAACGTATATCGTATAACGTATAACGTATAACGTATAACGTATAACGTATAACGTATAACGTATAACGTACAACGAGTTACGTATAACGTATAACGTATAACGCATAACGTATAACGTATAACGTATAACGTATATCGTATAACGTATAACGTATATCGCATAACGTATAACGTACAACGTATACTGTATAACGTATAACGTATAACGTATAACCTATAACGTATAACGTATAACCTATAACGAAATACGTATAACGTATAACGTATAACGTATAACGCATAACGTATAACGTATAACGTATAACGTACAACGTATAACGTACAACGTATAACGTACAACGTATAACGTACAACGTATAACGTATAACGTGTAACGTATAACGTATAACGTATAACGTATAACGTATAACGTATAACGTATAACGTATAACGTATAACGTATAACGTATAACGTATAACGTATAACGTATAACGTATATCGTATAACGTATAACGTATAACGTATAACGTATAACGTATAACGTATAAAGTATAACGTATAACGTATAACGTATAACGTATGACGTATAACGTAGAACGTATAACGTATAACGTATAACGTATAACGTATAACGAATAACGTATAACGTATAACGTATAACGTATAACGTATAACGTATAACGTATAACGTATAACGTATAACGTATAACGTATAACGTATAACGTATAACGTATAACGTATAACGTATAACGTATAACGTATAACGTATAACGTACAACGTGTTACGTATAACGTATAACGTATAACGTATAACGTATACCGTATAACGTATAACGTATAACGTATAACGTATAACGTACAACGTATAACGTACAACGTATAACGTACAACGTATAACGTACAACGTATAACGTACAAAGTATAACGTATAACGTATAACGTATAACGTATAACGTATAACGTATAACGTATAACGTATAACGTATAACGTATAACGTATAACGTATAACGTATATCGTATAACGTATAACGTATAACGTATAACGTATAACGTGTAACGTATAAAGTATAACGTATAACGTATAACGTATAACGTATGACGTATAACGTAGAACGTATAACGTATAACGTATAACGTATAACGTATAACGAATAACGTATAACGTATAACGTATAACGTATAACGTATAACGTATAACGTATAACGTATAACGTATAACGTATAACGTATAACGTATAACGTATAACGTATAACGTATAACGTATAACGTACAACGAGTTACGTATAACGTATAACGTATAACGTATAACGTATAACGTATAACGTATACCGTATAACGTATAACGTATAACGTATAACGTATAACGTACAACGTATAACGTATAACGTATAACGTATAACGTATAACGTACAACGAGTTACGTATAACGTATAACGTATAACGCATAACGTATAACGTATAACGTATAACGTATATCGTATAACGTATAACGTATATCGCATAACGTATAACGTACAACGTATACTGTATAACGTATAACGTATAACGTATAACCTATAACGTATAACGTATAACCTATAACGTAATACGTATAACGTATAACGTATAACGTATAACGCATAACGTATAACGTATAACGTATAACGTACAACGTATAACGTACAACGTATAACGTACAACGTATAACGTACAACGTATAACGTATAACGTGTAACGTATAACGTATAACGTATAACGTATAACGTATAACGTATAACGTATAACGTATAACGTATAACGTATAACGTATAACGTATAACGTATAACGTATAACGTATATCGTATAACGTATAACGTATAACGTATAACGTATAACGTATAACGTATAAAGTATAACGTATAACGTATAACGTATAACGTATGACGTATAACGTAGAACGTATAACGTATAACGTATAACGTATAACGTATAACGAATAACGTATAACGTATAACGTATAACGTATAACGTATAACGTATAACGTATAACGTATAACGTATAACGTATAACGTATAACGTATAACGTATAACGTATAACGTATAACGTATAACGTATAACGTATAACGTATAACGTACAACGTGTTACGTATAACGTATAACGTATAACGTATAACGTATACCGTATAACGTATAACGTATAACGTATAACGTATAACGTACAACGTATAACGTACAACGTATAACGTACAACGTATAACGTACAACGTATAACGTACAAAGTATAACGTATAACGTATAACGTATAACGTATAACGTATAACGTATAACGTATAACGTATAACGTATAACGTATATCGTATAACGTATAACGTATAACGTATAACGTATAACGTATAACGTATAACGTATAAAGTATAACGTATAACGTATAACGTAGAACGTATAACGTATAACGTATAACGTATAACGTATAACGAATAACGTATAACGTATAACGTATAACGTATAACGTATAACGTATAACGTATAACGTATAACGTATAACGTATAACGTATAACGTATAACGTATAACGTATAACGTATAACGTACAACGAGTTACGTATAACGTATAACGTATAACGTATAACGTATACCGTATAACGTATAACGTATAACGTATAACGTATAACGTATAACGTACAACGTATAACGTACAACGTATAACGTACAACGTATAACGTACAACGTATAACGTACAAAGTATAACGTATAACGTATAACGTATAACGTATAACGTATAACGTATAACGTATAACGTATAACGTATAACGTATAACGTATAACGTATAACCCATAACGTATAACGTATAACGTATAACGTATAACGTATAACGTATAAAGTATAACGTATAACGTATAACGTATAACGTATAACGTATAACGTATAACGTAGAACGTATAACGTATAACGTATAACGTATAACGTATAACGTATAACGTATAACGTATAACGTATAACGTATAACGTATAACGTATAACGTATAACGTATAACGTATAACGTATTACGTATAACGTATAACGTATAACGTATAATGTACAACGTATAACGTATAACGTATAACGTATATCGTATAACGTATAACGTATATCGCATAACGTATAACGTACAACGTATACTGTATAACGTATAACGTATAACGTATAACGTATAACGTATACCGTATAACGTATAACGTATAACGTATAACGTATAACGTATACCGTATAACGTATAACGCGTAACGTATAACGTATAAAGTATAGCGTATAACGTATATCGTATAACGTATAACGTTTAACGTATAACGTATAATGTATAACGTATAACGTATAACGTATAACGTATAGCGTATAACGTATATCGTATAGCATATAACGTATATCGCATAACGTATAACGTACAACGTATACTGTATAACGTATAACGTATAACGTATAACCTATAACGTATAACGTATAACCTATAACGTAATACGTATAACGTATAACGTATAACGTATAACGCATAACTTATAACGTATAACGTATAACGTATAACGTATAACGTATACCGTATAACGTATAACGCGTAACGTATAACATATAAAGTATAGCGTATAACGTATATCGTATAACGTATAACGTATAACGTATAACGTATAACGCATAACGTATAACGTATGACGTATAACGTATAACGTATAACGTATAACGTATAACGTATAACGTATAACGTATAACGTATAACGTATAACGTATAACGTATATCGTATAACGTATAACGTATAGCGTATAACGTATATCGTATAGCATATAACGTATATCGCATAACGTATAACGTACAACGTATACTGTATAACGTATAACGTATAACGTATAACCTATAACGTATAACGTATAACCTATAACGTAATACGTATAACGTATAACGTATAACGTATAACGCATAACGTATAACGTATAACGTATAACGTATAACGTATAACGTATACCGTATAACGTATAACGCGTAACGTATAACGTATAAAGTATAGCGTACAACGTATATCGTATAACGTATAACGTATAACGTATAACGTATAACGCATAACGTATAACGTATAACGTATATCGTATAACGTATAACGTATAACGTATAACGTATAACGTATAACGTATAACGTATAAAGTATAACGTATAACGTATAACGTATAACGTATGACGTATAACGTAGAACGTATAACGTATAACGTATAACGTATAACGCATAACGTATAACGTATAACGTATAACGTATAACGTATAACGTATAACGTATAACGTATAACGTATAACGTATAACGTATAACGTATAACGTATAACGTATAACGTATAACGTATAACGTATAACGTATAACGTATAACGTATAACGTATAACGTACAACGAGTTACGTATAATGTATAACGTATAACGTATAACGTATAACGTATAACGTATAACGTATAACGTATAACGTATAACGTATAACGTACAACGTATAACGTACAACGTATAACGTACAACGTATAACGTACAAAGTATATCGTATAACGTATAACGTATAACGTATAACGTATAACGTATAACGTATAACGTATAACGTATAACGTATAACGTATAACGTATAACCCATAACGTATAACGTATAACGTATAACGTATAACGTATAACGTATAAAGTATAACGTATAACGTATAACGTATAACGTATAACGTATAACGTAGAACGTATAACGTAGAACGTATAACGTATAACGTATAACGTATAACGTATAACGTATAACGTATAACGTATAACGTATAACGTATAACGTATAACGTATAACGTATAACGTATTACGTATAACGTATAACGTATAACGTATAACGTATAACGTATAACGTATAACGTATAACGTATATCGTATAACGTATATCGTATAGCATATAACGTATATCGCATAACGTATAACGTACAACGTATACTGTATAACGTATAACGTATAACGTATAACCTATAACGTATAACGTATAACCTATAACGTATAACGTATAACGTATATCGTATAACGTATAACGTATATCGCATAACGTATAACGTACAACGTATACTGTATAACGTATAACGTATAACGTATAACGTATAACGTATAACGCATAACGTATAACGTATAACGTATAACGCATAACGTATAACGTATACCGTATAACGTATAACGCGTAACGTATAACGTATAAAGTATAGCGTATAACGTATACCGTATAACGTATAACGCGTAACGTATAACGTATAAAGTATAGCGTATAACGTATATCGTATAACGTATAACGTATAACGTATAACGTATAACGTATAACGCATAACGTATAACGTATAACGTATAACGCATAACGTATAACGTATAACGTATAACGTATAACGTATAACGTATAACGTATAACGTATAACGTATAACGTATAACGTATAACGTATAACGTATAACGTATAACGTATAACGTATAACGAATAACGTATAACGTATAACGTATAACGTATAACGTATAACGTATAACGTATAACGTATAACGTATAACGTATAACGTATAACGTATAACGTATAACGTATAACGTATAACGTATAACGTATATCGTATAACGTATAACGTATATCGCATAACGTATAACGTACAACGTATACTGTATAACGTATAACGTATAACGTATAACCTATAACGTACAACATATAACCTATAACGTAATACGTATAACGTATAACGTATAACGTATAACGCATAACGTATAACGTATAACGTATAACGTATAACGTATACCGTATAACGTATAACGTGTAACGTATAACGTATAAAGTGTAGCGTATAACGTATATCGTATAGCATATAACGTACAACGTATAACGTTTAACGTACAACGTATAACGTATAACGTATACCGTTTAACGTATATCGTATAACGTATAACGTATAACGTACAACGTATAACGTATAACGTATAACCTATAACGTAATACGTATAACGTATAACCTATAACGTAATACGTATAACGTATAACGTATAACGTATAACGCATAACGTATAACGTATAACGTATTACGTATAACGTATAACGTATACCGTATAACGTATAACGTGTAACGTATAACGTATAAAGTGTAGCGTATAACGTATATCGTATAACGTATAACGTTTAACGTATAACGTATAACGTATAACGTATAACGTATAACGTATAACGTATAACGTATAACGTATAACGTATAGCGTATAACGTATAACGTATAACGTATAACCTATAACGTATAACGTATAACGTATAACGTATAACGTATAACGAATAACGTATAACGTATAACGTATAACGTATAACGTATAACGTATAACGTATAACGTATAACGTATAACGTATAGCGTATAACGTATAACGTATAACGTATAACGTATAACGTATAACGTATAACGTATAACGTATAACGTATATCGTATAACGTATAACGTATAGCGTATAACGTATATCGTATAGCATATAACGTATATCGCATAACGTATAACGTACAACGTATACTGTATAACGTATAACGTATAACGTATAACCTATAACGTATAACGTATAACCTATAACGTAATACGTATAACGTATAACGTATAACGTATAACGCATAACGTATAACGTATAACGTATAACGTATAACGTATAACGTATACCGTATAACGTATAACGCGTAACGTATAACGTATAAAGTATAGCGTACAACGTATATCGTATAACGTATAACGTATAACGTATAACGTATAACGCATAACGTATAACGTATAACGTATATCGTAAAACGTATAACGTATAACGTATAACGTATAACGTATAACGTTTAACGTATAAAGTATAACGTATAACGTATAACGTATAACGTATGACGTATAACGTAGAACGTATAACGTATAACGTATAACGTATAACGCATAACGTATAACGTATAACGTATAACGTATAACGTATAACGTATAACGTATAACGTATAACGTATAACGTATAACGTATAACGTATAACGTATAACGTATAACGTATAACGTATAACGTATAACGTATAACGTATAACGTATAACGTACAACGAGTTACGTATAATGTATAACGTATAACGTATAACGTATAACGTATAACGTATAACGTATAACGTATAACGTATAACGTATAACGTACAACGTATAACGTACAACGTATAACGTACAACGTATAACGTACAAAGTATATCGTATAACGTATAACGTATAACGTATAACGTATAACGTATAACGTATAACGTATAACGTATAACGTATAACGTATAACCCATAACGTATAACGTATAACGTATAACGTATAACGTATAACGTATAAAGTATAACGTATAACGTATAACGTATAACGTATAACGTATAACGTAGAACGTATAACGTAGAACGTATAACGTATAACGTATAACGTATAACGTATAACGTATAACGTATAACGTATAACGTATAACGTATTACGTATAACGTATAACGTATTACGTATAACGTATAACGTATAACGTATAACGTATAACGTATAACGTATAACGTATAACGTATATCGTATAACGTATATCGTATAGCATATAACGTATATCGCATAACGTATAACGTACAACGTATACTGTATAACGTATAACGTATAACGTATAACCTATAACGTATAACGTATAACCTATAACGTATAACGTATAACGTATATCGTATAACGTATAACGTATATCGCATAACGTATAACGTACAACGTATACTGTATAACGTATAACGTATAACGTATAACGTATAACGTATAACGCATAACGTATAACGTATAACGTATAACGTATAACGAATAACGTATAACGTATAACGTATAACGTATAACGTATAACGTATAACGTATAACGTATAACGTATAACGTATAACGTATAACGTATACCGTATAACGTATAACGCGTAACGTATAACGTATAAAGTATAGCGTATAACGTATATCGTATAACGTATAACGTATAACGTATAACGTATAACGTATAACGCATAACGTATAACGTATAACGTATAACGCATAACGTATAACGCATAACGTATAACGTATAACGTATAACGTATAACGTATAACGTATAACGTATAACGTATAACGTATAACGTATAACGTATAACGTATAACGTATAACGAATAACGTATAACGTATAACGTATAACGTATAACGTATAACGTATAACGTATAACGTATAACGTATAACGTATAACGTATAACGTATAACGTATAACGTATAACGTATAACGTATAACGTATATCGTATAACGTATAACGTATATCGCATAACGTATAACGTACAACGTATACTGTATAACGTATAACGTATAACGTATAACCTATAACGTACAACATATAACCTATAACGTAATACGTATAACGTATAACGTATAACGTATAACGCATAACGTATAACGTATAACGTATAACGTATAACGTATACCGTATAACGTATAACGTGTAACGTATAACGTATAAAGTGTAGCGTATAACGTATATCGTATAGCATATAACGTACAACGTATAACGTTTAACGTACAACGTATAACGTATAACGTATACCGTTTAACGTATATCGTATAACGTATAACGTATAACGTACAACGTATAACGTATAACGTATAACCTATAACGTAATACGTATAACGTATAACCTATAACGTAATACGTATAACGTATAACGTATAACGTATAACGCATAACGTATAACGTATAACGTATAACGTATAACGTATAACGTATACCGTATAACGTATAACGTGTAACGTATAACGTATAAAGTGTAGCGTATAACGTATATCGTATAACGTATAACGTTTAACGTATAACGTATAACGTATAACGTATAACGTATAACGTATAACGTATAACGTATAACGTATAACGTATAGCGTATAACGTATAACGTATAACGTATAACCTATAACGTATAACGTATAACGTATAACGTATAACGTATAACGAATAACGTATAACGTATAACGTATAACGTATAACGTATAACGTATAACGTATAACTTATTACGTATAACGTATAACGTATAACGTATAACGTATAACGTATAACGTATAACGTATAACGTATAGCGTATAACGTATATCGTATAGCATATAACGTATAACGTATAACGTATAACGTACAACGTATAACGTATAACGTATACCGTTTAACGTATATCGTATAACGTATAACGTATAACGTATAACGTATAACGTATAACCTATAACAAATAACGTATAACGTGTAACGTATAACGTATAACGTATAACGTATAACGTATAACGTATAACGTATAACGTATAACGTATAACGTATAACGTATAACGTACAACGTATAACGTATAACGTATACCGTTTAACGTATATCGTATAACGTATAACGTATAACGTATAACGTATAACGTATAACGTATAACGTATAACGTATAACGTATAACGTATATCGTATAACGTATAACGTATATCGCATAACGTATAACGTACAACGTATACTGTATAACGTATAACGTATAACGTATAACCTATAACGTATAACGTATAACCTATAACGTAATACGTATAACGTATAACGTATAACGTATAACGTATAACGCATAACGTATAACGTATAACGTATAACGTATAACGTATAACGTATAACGTATACCGTATAACGTATAACGCGTAACGTATAACGCATAAAGTATAGCGTATAACATATATCGTATAACGTATAACGTTTAACGTATAACATATAACGTATAACGTATAACGTATAACGTATAACGTATAGCGTATAACGTATATCGTATAGTATATAACGTATAACGTATAACGTTTAACGTACAACGTATAACGTATAACGTATAACGTATAACCCATAACGTATAACGTATAACGTATAACGTATAACGTATAACGTATAAAGTATAACGTATAACGTATAACGTATAACGTATAACGTATAACGTAGAACGTATAACGTAGAACGTATAACGTATAACGTATAACGTATAACGTATAACGTATAACGTATAACGTATAACGTATAACGTATAACGTATAACGTATTACGTATAACGTATAACGTATAACGTATAACGTATAACGTATATCGTATAACGTATAATGTATATCGCATAACGTATAACGTACAACGTATACTGTATAACGTATAACGTATAACGTATAACGTATAACGTATACCGTATAACGTATAACGTATAACGTATAACGTATAACGTGTACCGTATAACGTATAACGCGTAACGTATAACGTATAAAGTATAGCGTATAACGTATATCGTATAACGTATAACGTTTAACGTATAACGTATAACGTATAACGTATAACGTATAACGTATAACGTATAGCGTATAACGTATATCGTATAGCATATAACGTATATCGCATAACGTATAACGTACAACGTATACTGTATAACGTATAACGTATAACGTATAACGTATAACCTATAACGTATAACGTATAACCTATAACGTAATACGTATAACGTATAACGTATAACGTATAACGCATAACGTATAACGTATAACGTATAACGTATAACGTATAACGTATAACGTATACCGTATAACGTATAACGCGTAACGTATAACGTATAAAGTATAGCGTATAACGTATATCGTATAACGTATAACGTATAACGTATAACGTATAACGCATAACGTATAACGTATAACGTATAACGTATAACGTATAACGTATAACGTATAACGTATAACGTATAACGTATAACGTATAACGTATAACGTATAACGTATAACGTATAACGTATAACGTATAACGTATAACGCATAACGTATAACGTATAACGTATAACGTATAACGTATAACGTATACCGTATAACGTATAACGCGTAACGTATAACGTATAAAGTATAGCGTATAACGTATATCGTATAACGTATAACGTATAACGTATAACGTATAACGCATAACGTATAACGTATAACGTATAACGCATAACGTATAACGTATAACGTATAACGTATAACGTATAACGTATAACGAATAACGTATAACGTATAACGTATAACGTATAACGTATAATGTATAACGTATAACGTATAACGTATAACGTATAACGTATAACGTATACCGTATAACGTATAACGCGTAACGTATAACGTATAAAGTATAGCGTATAACGTATATCGTATAACGTATAACGTATAACGTATAACGTATAACGTATAACGCATAACGTATAACGTATAACGTATAACGCATAACGTATAACGTATAACGTATAACGTATAACGTATAACGTATAACGTATAACGTATAACGTATAACGTATAACGTATAACGTATAACGTATAACGTATAACGTATAACGAATAACGTATAACGTATAACGTATAACGTATAACGTATAACGTATAACGTATAACGTATAACGTATAACGTATAACGTATAACGTATAACGTATAACGTATAACGTATATCGTATAACGTATAACGTATATCGCATAACGTATAACGTACAACGTATACTGTATAACGTATAACGTATAACGTATAACCTATAACGTACAACATATAACCTATAACGTAATACGTATAACGTATAACGTATAACGTATAACGCATAACGTATAACGTATAACGTATAACGTATAACGTATACCGTATAACGTATAACGTGTAACGTATAACGTATAAAGTGTAGCGTATAACGTATATCGTATAGCATATAACGTACAACGTATAACGTTTAACGTACAACGTATAACGTATAACGTATACCGTTTAACGTATATCGTATAACGTATAACGTATAACGTACAACGTATAACGTATAACGTATAACCTATAACGTAATACGTATAACGTATAACCTATAACGTAATACGTATAACGTATAACGTATAACGTATAACGCATAACGTATAACGTATAACGTATAACGTATAACGTATAACGTATACCGTATAACGTATAACGTGTAACGTATAACGTATAAAGTGTAGCGTATAACGTATATCGTATAACGTATAACGTTTAACGTATAACGTATAACGTATAACGTATAACGTATAACGTATAACGTATAACGTATAACGTATAACGTATAGCGTATAACGTATAACGTATAACGTATAACCTATAACGTATAACGTATAACGTATAACGTATAACGTATAACGAATAACGTATAACGTATAACGTATAACGTATAACGTATAACGTATAACGTATAACTTATTACGTATAACGTATAACGTATAACGTATAACGTATAACGTATAACGTATAACGTATAACGTATAGCGTATAACGTATATCGTATAGCATATAACGTATAACGTATAACGTATAACGTACAACGTATAACGTATAACGTATACCGTTTAACGTATATCGTATAACGTATAACGTATAACGTATAACGTATAACGTATAACCTATAACAAATAACGTATAACGTGTAACGTATAACGTATAACGTATAACGTATAACCTATAACGTATAACGTATAACGTATAACGTATAACGTATAACGAATAACGTATAACGTATAACGTATAACGTATAACGTATAACGTATAACGTATAACTTATTACGTATAACGTATAACGTATAACGTATAACGTATAACGTATAACGTATAACGTATAACGTATAGCGTATAACGTATATCGTATAGCATATAACGTATAACGTATAACGTATAACGTACAACGTATAACGTATAACGTATACCGTTTAACGTATATCGTATAACGTATAACGTATAACGTATAACGTATAACGTATAACGTATAACGTATAACGTATATCGTATAACGTATAACGTATATCGCATAACGTATAACGTACAACGTATACTGTATAACGTATAACGTATAACGTATAACCTATAACGTATAACGTATAACCTATAACGTAATACGTATAACGTATAACGTATAACGTATAACGTATAACGCATAACGTATAACGTATAACGTATAACGTATAACGTATAACGTATAACGTATACCGTATAACGTATAACGCGTAACGTATAACGCATAAAGTATAGCGTATAACATATATCGTATAACGTATAACGTTTAACGTATAACATATAACGTATAACGTATAACGTATAACGTATAACGTATAGCGTATAACGTATATCGTATAGTATATAACGTATAACGTATAACGTTTAACGTACAACGTATAACGTATAACGTATAACGTATAACCCATAACGTATAACGTATAACGTATAACGTATAACGTATAACGTATAAAGTATAACGTATAACGTATAACGTATAACGTATAACGTATAACGTAGAACGTATAACGTAGAACGTATAACGTATAACGTATAACGTATAACGTATAACGTATAACGTATAACGTATAACGTATAACGTATAACGTATAACGTATTACGTATAACGTATAACGTATAACGTATAACGTATAACGTATATCGTATAACGTATAATGTATATCGCATAACGTATAACGTACAACGTATACTGTATAACGTATAACGTATAACGTATAACGTATAACGTATACCGTATAACGTATAACGTATAACGTATAACGTATAACGTGTACCGTATAACGTATAACGCGTAACGTATAACGTATAAAGTATAGCGTATAACGTATATCGTATAACGTATAACGTTTAACGTATAACGTATAACGTATAACGTATAACGTATAACGTATAACGTATAGCGTATAACGTATATCGTATAGCATATAACGTATATCGCATAACGTATAACGTACAACGTATACTGTATAACGTATAACGTATAACGTATAACGTATAACCTATAACGTATAACGTATAACCTATAACGTAATACGTATAACGTATAACGTATAACGTATAACGCATAACGTATAACGTATAACGTATAACGTATAACGTATAACGTATAACGTATAACGTATACCGTATAACGTATAACGCGTAACGTATAACGTATAAAGTATAGCGTATAACGTATATCGTATAACGTATAACGTATAACGTATAACGTATAACGCATAACGTATAACGTATAACGTATAACGTATAACGTATAACGTATAACGTATAACGTATAACGTATAACGTATAACGTATAACGTATAACGTATAACGTATAACGTATAACGTATAACGTATAACGTATAACGTATAACGTATAACGTATAACGTATAACGTATAACGTATAACGTATAACGTATAACGTATAACGTATATCGTATAACGTATAACGTATAGCGTATAACGTATATCGTATAGCATATAACGTATATCGCATAACGTAAAGTATAACGTATAACGTATAACCTATAACAAATAACGTATAACGTGTAACGTATAACGTATAACGTATAACGTATAACGTATAACGTATAACGTATAACGTATAACGTATAACGTATAACGTATAACGTATAACGTATAACGTATAACGTATAACGTATAACGTATAACGTATAACGTATAACGTATAACGTATAACGTATAACGTATAACGTGTACCGTATAACGTATAACGCGTAACGTATAACGTATAAAGTATAGCGTATAACGTATATCGTATAACGTATAACGTTTAACGTATAACGTATAACGTATAACGTATAACGTTTAACGTACAACGTATAACGTATAACGCATACCGTTTAACGTATATCGTATAACGTATAACGTATAACGTAAAGTATAACGTATAACGTATAACCTATAACAAATAACGTATAACGTGTAACGTATAACGTATAACGTATAACGTATAACGTATAACGTATAACGTATAACGTATAACGTATAACGTATAACGTATAACGTATAACGTATAACGTATAACGTATAACGTATAACGTATAACGTATAACGTATAACGTATAACGTATAACGTATAACGTATAACGTATAACGTATAACGTATAACGTATACCGTATAACGTATAACGTATATCGCATAACGTATAACGTACAACGTATACTGTATAACGTATAACGTATAACGTATAACCTATAACGTATAACGTATAACCTATAACGTATAACGTATAACCTATAACGTAATACGTATAACGTATAACGTATAACGTATAACGCATAACGTATAACGTATAACGTTTAACGTATAACGTATAACGTATACCGTATAACGTATAACGCGTAACGTATAACGTATAAAGTATAGCGTATAACTTATATCGTATAACGTATAACGTTTAACGTATAACGTATAACGTATAACGTATAACGTATAACGTATAACGTATAGCGTATAACGTATATCGTATAGTATATAACGTATAACGTATAACGTTTAACGTGCAACGTATAACGTATAACGTATAACGTATAACGTATAACGTATAACGTATAACGTATAACGTATAACGTATAACGTATAACGTATAACGTATAACGTATAACGTACAACCTATAACAAATAACGTATAACGTATAACGTATAACGTATAACGTATGACGTATAACGTAGAACGTATAACGTATAACGTATAACGTATAACGTATAACGTATAACGTATAACGTATAACGTATAACGTATAACGTACAACGAGTTACGTATAACGTATAACGTATAACGTATAACGTATAAAGTATAGCGTATAACGTATATCGTATAACGTATAACGTTTAACGTATAACGTATAACGTATAACGTATAACGTATAACGTATACCGTATAACGTATAACGCGTAACGTATAACGCATAAAGTATAGCGTATAACATATATCGTATAACGTATAACGTTTAACGTATAACATATAACGTATAACGTATAACGTATAACGTATAACGTATAGCGTATAACGTATATCGTATAGTATATAACGTATAACGTATAACGTTTAACGTACAACGTATAACGTATAACGTATAACGTATAACCCATAACGTATAACGTATAACGTATAACGTATAACGTATAACGTATAAAGTATAACGTATAACGTATAACGTATAACGTATAACGTATAACGTAGAACGTATAACGTAGAACGTATAACGTATAACGTATAACGTATAACGTATAACGTATAACGTATAACGTATAACGTATAACGTATAACGTATAACGTATAACGTATTACGTATAACGTATAACGTATAACGTATAACGTATAACGTATATCGTATAACGTATAATGTATATCGCATAACGTATAACGTACAACGTATACTGTATAACGTATAACGTATAACGTATATCGTATAACGTATACCGTATAACGTATAACGTATAACGTATAACGTATAACGTGTACCGTATAACGTATAACGCGTAACGTATAACGTATAAAGTATAGCGTATAACGTATATCGTATAACGTATAACGTTTAACGTATAACGTATAACGTATAACGTATAACGTATAACGTATAACGTATAGCGTATAACGTATATCGTATAGCATATAACGTATATCGCATAACGTATAACGTACAACGTATACTGTATAACGTATAACGTATAACGTATAACGTATAACCTATAACGTATAACGTATAACCTATAACGTAATACGTATAACGTATAACGTATAACGTATAACGCGTAACGTATAACGTATAACGTATAACGTATAACGTATAACGTATAACGTATAACGTATACCGTATAACGTATAACGCGTAACGTATAACGTATAAAGTATAGCGTATAACGTATATCGTATAACGTATAACGTATAACGTATAACGTATAACGCATAACGTATAACGTATAACGTATAACGTATAACGTATAACGTATAACGTATAACGTATAACGTATAACGTATAACGTATAACGTATAACGTATAACGTATAACGTATAACGTATAACGTATAACGTATAACGTATAACGTATAACGTATAACGTATAACGTATAACGTATAACGTATAACGTATAACGTATATCGTATAACGTATAACGTATAGCGTATAACGTATATCGTATAGCATATAACGTATATCGCATAACGTATAACGTACAACGTATACTGTATAACGTATAACGTATAACGTATAACCTATAACGTATAACGTATAACCTATAACGTAATACGTATAACGTATAACGTATAACGTATAACGCATAACGTATAACGTATAACGTATAACGTATAACGTATAACGTATACCGTATAACGTATAACGCGTAACGTATAACGTATAAAGTATAGCGTATAACGTATATCGTATAACGTATAACGTATAACGTATAACGTATAACGCATAACGTATAACGTATAACGTATAATGTATAACGTATAACGTATAACGTATAACGTATAACGTAATACGTATAACGTATAACGTATAACGTATAACGCATAACGTATAACGTATAACGTATAACGTATAACGTATAACGTATACCGTATAACGTATAACGCGTAACGTATAACGTATAAAGTATAGCGTATAACGTATATCGTATAACGTATAACGTATAACGTATAACGTATAACGTATAACGTATAAAGTATAACGTATAACGTATAACGTATAACGTATGACGTATAACGTAGAACGTATAACGTATAACGTATAACGTATAACGTATAACGTATAACGTATAACGTATAACGTATAACGTATAACGTATAACGTATAACGTATAACGTATAACGTATAACGTATAACGTATAACGTATAACGTATAACGTATAACGTATAACGTATAACGTATAACGTATAACGTATAACGTATAACGTATAACGTACAACGAGTTACGTATAACGTATAACGTATAACGTATAACGTATAACGTATAACGTATAACGTATAACGTATAACGTACAACGTATAACGTACAACGTATAACGTACAACGTATAACGTACAAAGTATAACGTATAACGTATAACGTATATCGTATAGCATATAACGTATAACGTATAACGTTTAACGTACAACGTATAACGTATAACGTATACCGTTTAACGTATATCGTATAACGTATAACGTATAACGTATAACGTATAACGTATAACGCATAACCTATAACAAATAACGTATAACGTGTAACGTATAACGTATAACGTATAACGTATAACGTATAACGTATAACGTATAACGTATAACGTATAACGTATAACGTATAACGTATAACGTATAACGTATAACGTATAACGTATAACGTATTACGTATAACGTATAACGTATAACGTATAACGTATAACGTATAACGTATAACGTATAGCGTATAACGTATATCGTATAGCATATAACGTATAACGTATAACGTTTAACGTACAACGTATAACGTATAACGCATACCGTTTAACGTATATCGTATAACGTATAACGTATAACGTAAAGTATAACGTATAACGTATAACCTATAACAAATAACGTATAACGTGTAACGTATAACGTATAACGTATAACGTATAACGTATAACGTATAACGTATAACGTATAACGTATAACGTATAACGTATAACGTATAACGTATAACGTATAACGTATAACGTATAACGTATAACGTATAACGTATAACGTATAACGTATAACGTATAACGTATAACGTATAACGTATAACGTATAACGTATAACGTATACCGTATAACGTATAACGTATATCGCATAACGTATAACGTACAACGTATACTGTATAACGTATAACGTATAACGTATAACCTATAACGTATAACGTATAACCTATAACGTATAACGTATAACCTATAACGTAATACGTATAACGTATAACGTATAACGTATAACGCATAACGTATAACGTATAACGTTTAACGTATAACGTATAACGTATACCGTATAACGTATAACGCGTAACGTATAACGTATAAAGTATAGCGTATAACGTATATCGTATAACGTATAACGTATAACGTATAACGTATAACGTATAACGTATAAAGTATAACGTATAACGTATAACGTATAACGTATGACGTATAACGTAGAACGTATAACGTATAACGTATAACGTATAACGTATAACGTATAACCTATAACGTATAACGTATAACGTATAACGTTTAACGTATAACGTATAACTTATAACGTATAACGTATAACGTATAACGTATAGCGTATAACGTATATCGTATAGTATATAACGTATAACGTATAACGTTTAACGTGCAACGTATAACGTATAACGTATAACGTATAACGTATAACGTATAACGTATAACGTATAACGTATAACGTATAACGTATAACGTATAACGTATAACGTATAACGTATAACCTATAACAAATAACGTATAACGTATAACGTATAACGTATAACGTATGACGTATAACGTAGAACGTATAACGTATAACGTATAACGTATAACGTATAACGTATAACGTATAACGTATAACGTATAACGTATAACGTATAACGTATAACGTATAACGTACAACGAGTTACGTATAACGTATAACGTATAACGTATAACGTATAAAGTATAGCGTATAACGTATATCGTATAACGTATAACGTTTAACGTATAACGTATAACGTATAACGTATAACGTATAATGTATAACGTATAGCGTATAACGTATATCGTATAGCATATAACGTATAACGTATAACGTTTAACGTACAACGTATAACGTATAACGTATAACGTATAACGTATGACGTATAACGTATAGCGTATAACGTAAATCGTATAGTATATAACGTATAACGTATAACGTTTAACGTACAACGTATAACGTATAACGTATAACGTATAACGTTTAACGTATAACGTATAACCTATACCGTATAACGTATAACGCGTAACGTATAACGTATAGCGTATAACGTATATCGTATAGTATATAACGTATAACGTATAACGTTTAACGTACAACGTATAACGTATAACGTATAACGTTTAACGTGCAACGTATAACGTATAACGTATAACGTATAACGTATAACGTATAACGTATAACGTATAACGTATAACGTATAGCGTATAACGTATATCGTATAGTATATAACGTATAACGTATAACGTTTAACGTACAACGTATAACGTATAACGTATAACGTATAACGTATAACGTATAACGTATAACGTATAACCTATAACAAATAACGTATAACGTATAACGTATAACGTATGACGTACAACGTATAACGTATAACGTATAACGTTTAACGTGCAACGTATAACGTATGACGTATAACGTATAACCTATAACAAATAGCGTATAACGTATAACGTATAACGTATGACGTATAACGTAGAACGTATAACGTATAACGTATAACGTATAACGTATAACGTATAACGTATAACGTATAACGTATAACGTATAACGTATAACCTATAACGTATAACGTATAACCTATAACGTAATACGTATAACGTATAACGTATAACGTATAACGCATAACGTATAACGTATAACGTATAACGTATAACGTATAACGTATAACGTATACCGTATAACGTATAACGCGTAACGTATAACGTATAAAGTATAGCGTATAACGTATATCGTATAACGTATAACGTTTAACGTATAACGTATAACGTATAACGTATAACGTATAACGTATAACGTATAACGTATAGCGTATAACGTATATCGTATAGCATATAACGTATAACGTATAACGTTTAACGTACAACGTATAACGTATAACGTATAACGTATAACGTATAACGTATAACGTATAACGTATAACGTATAACGTATAACGTATAACGTATAACGTATAACGTATAACGTATAACGTATAACGTACAACGAGTTACGTATAACGTATAACGTATAACGTATAACGTATAACGTATAACGTATAACGTATAACGTATATCGTATAACGTATAACGTATAACGCATAACGTATAACGTACAACGTATACTGTATAACGTATAACGTATAACGTATAACCTATAACGTATAACGTATAACCTATAACGTAATACGTATAACGTATAACGTATAACGTATAACGCATAACGTATAACGTATAACGTATAACGTACAACGTATAACGTACAACGTATAACGTACAACGTATAACGTACAACGTATAACGTATAACGTATAACGCATAACGTATAACGTAATACGTATAACGTATAACGTATAACGTATAACGTATAACGGTTAACGTATAACGTATACCGTGTAACGTATAACGTATAACGTATAACGTATAACGTATAACGTATAACGTATAACGTATAACGTACAACGTATACTGTATAACGTATAACGTATAACGTATAACGTATAACGTATAACGTATAACGTGTGACGTATAACGTGTAACGTATAACGTATAACGTATAACGTATAACGTATAACGTATAACGTATAACGTATAACGTATAACGTATAACGTATAACGTATAACGTATAACGTATAACGTATAACGTATAACGTATAACGTATAACGTATAACGTATAACGTATAACGTATAACGTATAACGTATAACGTATAACGTGTAACGTATATCGTATAACGTATAACGTATATCGCATAACGTATAACGTACAACGTATACTGTATAACGTATAACGTATAACGTATAACCTATAACGTATAACTTATAACGTATAACCTATAACGTAATACGTATAACGTATAACGTATAACGTATAACGTATAACGTATAACGTATAACGTATAACGTATAACGTATAACGTATAACGTATAACGTATAACGTACAACGAGTTACGTATAACGTATAACGTATAACGTATAACGTATAACGTATAACGTATAACGTATAACGTATAACGTATATCGTATAACGTATAACGTATAACGCATAACGTATAACGTACAACGTATACTGTATAACGTATAACGTATAACGTATAACCTATAACGTATAACGTATAACCTATAACGTAATACGTATAACGTATAACGTATAACGTATAACGCATAACGTATAACGTATAACGTATAACGTACAACGTATAACGTACAACGTATAACGTACAACGTATAACGTACAACGTATAACGTATAACGTATAACGCATAACGTATAACGTAATACGTATAACGTATAACGTATAACGTATAACGTATAACGTATAACGGTTAACGTATAACGTATACCGTGTAACGTATAACGTATAACGTATAACGTATAACGTATAACGTATAACGTATAACGTATAACGTACAACGTATACTGTATAACGTATAACGTATAACGTATAACGTATAACGTATACCGTATAACGTATAACGCGTAACGTATAACGTATAAAGTATAGCGTATAACGTATATCGTATAACGTATAACGTTTAACGTATAACGTATAACGTATAACGTATAACGTATAACGTATAACGTATAACGTATAGCGTATAACGTATATCGTATAGCATATAACGTATAACGTATAACGTTTAACGTACAACGTATAACGTATAACGTGTAACGTATAACGTATAACGTATAACGTATAACGTATAACGTATAACGTATAACGTATAACGTATAACGTATAACCTATAACAAATAACGTATAACGTATAACGTATAACGTATGACGTATAACGTAGAACGTATAACGTATAACGTATAACGTATAACGTATAACGTATAACGTATAACGTATAACGTATAACGTATAACGTATAACGTATAACGTACAACGAGTTACGTATAACGTATAACGTATAACGTATAACGTATAACGTATAACGTATAACGTATAACGTATATCGTATAACGTATAACGTATATCGCATAACGTATAACGTACAACGTGTACTGTATAACGTATAACGTATAACGTATAACCTATAAGGTATAACGTATAACCTATAACGTAATACGTATAACGTATAACGTATAACGTATAACGCATAACGTATAACGTATAACGTATAACGTATAACGTACAACGAGTTACGTATAACGTATAACGTATAACGTATAACGTATAACGTATAACGTATAACGTATATCGTATAACGTATAACGTATATCGCATAACGTATAACGTACAACGTATACTGTATAACGTATAACGTATAACGTATAACCTATAACGTATAACGTATAACCTATAACGTAATACGTATAACGTATAACGTATAACGTATAACGCATAACGTATAACGTATAACGTATAACGTATAACGTATAACGTATAACGTATACCGTATAACGTATAACGCGTAACGTATAACGTATGAAGTATAGCGTATAACGTATATCGTATAACGTATAACGTTTAACGTATAACGTATAACGTATAACGTATAACGTATAACGTATAACGTATAGCGTATAACGTATATCGTATAGCATATAACGTATAACGTATAACGTTTAACGTACAACGTATAACGTATAACGTAAAACGTATAACGTATAACGCGTAACGTATAACGTATAAAGTATAGCGTATAACGTATACTGTATAACGTATAACGTATAACGTATAACCTATAACGTATAACGTATAACCTATAACGTAATACGTATAACGTATAACGTATAACATATAACGCATAACGTATAACGTATAACGTATAACGTATAACGTATAACGTATACCGTATAACGTATAACGCGTAACGTATAACGTATAAAGTATAGCGTATAACGTATATCGTATAACGTATAACGTATATCGCATAACGTATAACGTACAACGTGTACTGTATAACGTATAACGTATAACGTATAACCTATAACGTATAACGTTTAACGTACAACGTATAACGTATAACGTATAACGTATAACGTATAACGTATAACGTATAACGTATAACGTATAACGTATAACGTACAACGAGTTACGTATAACGTATAACGTATAACGTATAACGTATAACGTATAACGTATAACGTATATCGTATAACGTATAACGTATATCGCATAACGTATAACGTACAACGTGTACTGTATAACGTATAACGTATAACGTATAACCTATAACGTATAACGTATAACCTATAACGTAATACGTATAACGTATAACGTATAACGTATAACGCATAACGTATAACGTATAACGTATAACGTATAACGTACAACGAGTTACGTATAACGTATAACGTATAACGTATAACGTATAACGTATAACGTATAACGTATAACGTATAACGTATAACGTATAACGTATAACGTATAACGTATAACCTATAACGTATAACGTATAACCTATAACGTAATACGTATAACGTATAACGCATAACGTATAACGTATAACGTATAACGTACAACGTATAACGTACAACGTATAACGTACAACGTATAACGTACAACGTATAACGTATAACGTATAACGTATAACGTATAACGTAATACGTATAACGTATAACGTATAACGTATAACGTATAACGTATAACGGTTAACGTATAACGTATACCGTGTAACGTATAACGTATAACGTATAACGTATAACGTATAACGTATAACGTATAACGTATAACGTACAACGTATACTGTATAACGTATAACGTATAACGTATAACGTATAACGTATAACGTATAACGTGTGACGTATAACGTGTAACGTATAACGTATAACGTATAACGTATAACGTATAACGTATAACGTATAACGTATAACGTATAACGTATAACGTATAACGTATAACGTATAACGTATAACGTATAACGTATAACGTATAACGTATAACGTATAACGTATAACGTATAACGTATAACGTATAACGTATAACGTATAACGTATAACGTATATCGTATAACGTATAACGTATAACGTATAACGTATAACGTATAACGTATAACCTATAACAAATAACGTATAACGTGTAACGTATAACGTATAACGTATAACGTATAACGTATAACGTATAACGTATAACGTATAACGTATAACGTATAACGTATAACGTATAACGTATAACGTATAACGTACAACGAGTTACGTATAACGTATAACGTATAACGTATAACGTATAACGTATAACGTATAACGTATAACATATAACGTATAGCGTATAACGTATATCGTATAGCATATAACGTATAACGTATAACGTTTAACGTACAACGTATAACGTATAACGTATAACGTATAACGTATAACGTATAACGTATAACGTATAACGTATAACGTATAACGTATAACGTATAACGTATAACCTATAACAAATAACGTATAACGTATAACGTATAACGTATGACGTATAACGTAGAACGTATAACGAATAACGTATAACGTATAACGTATAACGTATAACGTATAACGTATAACGTATAACGTATAACGTATAACGTATAACGTATAACGTATAACGTATAACGTACAACGAGTTACGTATAACGTATAACGTATAACGTATAACGTATAACGTATAACGTATAACGTATAACGTATATCGTATAACGTATAACGTATATCGCATAACGTATAACGTACAACGTATACTGTATAACGTATAACGTATAACGTATAACCTATAACGTATAACGTATAACCTATAACGTAATACGTATAACGTATAACGTATAACGTATAACGCATAACGTATAACGTATAACGTATAACGTATAACGTATAACGTATAACGTATAGCGTATAACGTATATCTGATAACGTATAACGTTTAACGTATAACGTATAACGTTTAACGTATAACTTATAACGTATAACGTATATCGTATAACGTATAACGTATATCGCATAACGTATAACGTACAACGTATACTGTATAACGTATAACGTATAACGTATAACGTATAACGTATAACGTATAACGTATAACGTGTGACGTATAACGTGTAACGTATAACGTATAACGTATAACGTATAACGTATAACGTATAACGTATAACGTATAACGTATAACGTATAACGTATAACGTATAACGTATAACGTATAACGTATAACGTACAACGTATAACGTATAACGTATAACGTATAACGTATAACCTATAACGTATAACGTATAACCTATAACGTAATACGTATAACGTATAACGTATAACGTATAACGCGTAACGTATAACGTATAACGTATAACGTATAACGTATAACGTATACCGTATAACGTATAACGTGTAACGTATAACGTATAAAGTGTAGCGTATAACGTATATCGTATAACGTATAACGTTTAACGTATAACGTATAACGTATAACGTATAACGTATAACGTATAACGTATAACGTATAACGTATTGCGTATAACGTATATCGTATAGCAGATAACGTATAACGTATAACGTTTAACGTACAACGTATAACGTATAACGTATAACGTATAACGTATAACGTATAACGTATAACGTATAACGTATAACGTATAACGTATAACGTATAACGTATAACGTATAACCTATAACAAATAACGTATAACGTATAACGTATAACGTATGACGTATAACGTAGAACGTATAACGTATAACGTATAACGTGTAACGTATAACGTATAACGTTTAACGTATAACGTATAACGTTTAACGTATAACTTATAACGTATAACGTATATCGTATAACGTATAACGTATATCGCATAACGTATAACGTACAACGTATACTGTATAACGTATAACGTATAACGTATAACGTATAACGTATAACGTATAACGTATAACGTGTGACGTATAACGTGTAACGTATAACGTATAACGTATAACGTATAACGTATAACGTATAACGTATAACGTATAACGTATAACGTATAACGTATATCGTATAACGTATAACGTATATCGCATAACGTATAACGTACAACGTATACTGTATAACGTATAACGTATAACGTATAACCTATAACGTATAACGTATAACCTATAACGTAATACGTATAACGTATAACGTATAACGTATAACGCATAACGTATAACGTATAACGTATAACGTATAACGTATAACGTATAACGTATAGCGTATAACGTATATCCTATAACGTATAACGTTTAACGTATAACGTATAACGTTTAACGTATAACTTATAACGTATAACGTATATCGTATAACGTATAACGTATATCGCATAACGTATAACGTACAACGTATACTGTATAACGTATAACGTATAACGTATAACGTATAACGTATAACGTATAACGTATAACGTGTGACGTATAACGTGTAACGTATAACGTATAACGTATAACGTATAACGTATAACGTATAACGTATAACGTATAACGTATAACGTATAACGTATAACGTATAACCTATAACAAATAACGTATAACGTATAACGTACAACGTATAACGTATAACGTATAACGTATAACGTATAACGTATAACGTATAACGTATAACGTATAACGTATAACGTATAACGTATAACGTATAACGTACAACGAGTTACGTATAACGTATAACGTATAACGTATAACGTATAACGTATAACGTATAACGTATAACGTATAACGTATAGCGTATAACGTATATCGTATAGCATATAACGTATAACGTATAACGTTTAACGTACAACGTATAACGTATAACGTATAACGTATAACGTATAACGTATAACGTATAACGTATAACGTATAACGTATAACGTATAACGTATAACGTATAACCTATAACAAATAACGTATAACGTATAACGTATAACGTATGACGTATAACGTAGAACGTATAACGAATAACGTATAACGTATAACGTATAACGTATAACGTATAACGTATAACGTATAACGTATAACGTATAACGTATAACGTATAACGTATAACGTACAACGAGTTACGTATAACGTATAACGTATAACGTATAACGTATAACGTATAACGTATAACGTATAACGTATATCGTATAACGTATAACGTATATCGCATAACGTATAACGTACAACGTATACTGTATAACGTATAACGTATAACGTATAACCTATAACGTATAACGTATAACCTATAACGTAATACGTATAACGTATAACGTATAACGTATAACGCATAACGTATAACGTATAACGTATAACGTATAACGTATAACGTATAACGTATAGCGTATAACGTATATCCTATAACGTATAACGTTTAACGTATAACGTATAACGTTTAACGTATAACTTATAACGTATAACGTATATCGTATAACGTATAACGTATATCGCATAACGTATAACGTACAACGTATACTGTATAACGTATAACGTATAACGTATAACGTATAACGTATAACGTATAACGTATAACGTGTGACGTATAACGTGTAACGTATAACGTATAACGTATAACGTATAACGTATAACGTATAACGTATAACGTATAACGTATAACGTATAACGTATAACGTATAACGTATAACGTATAACGTATAACGTACAACGTATAACGTATAACGTATAACGTATAACGTATAACCTATAACGTATAACGTATAACCTATAACGTAATACGTATAACGTATAACGTATAACGTATAACGCGTAACGTATAACGTATAACGTATAACGTATAACGTATAACGTATACCGTATAACGTATAACGTGTAACGTATAACGTATAAAGTGTAGCGTATAACGTATATCGTATAACGTATAACGTTTAACGTATAACGTATAACGTATAACGTATAACGTATAACGTATAACGTATAACGTATAACGTATTGCGTATAACGTATATCGTATAGCAGATAACGTATAACGTTTAACGTTTAACGTACAACGTATAACGTATAACGTATAACGTATAACGTATAACGTATAACGTATAACGTATAACGTATAACGTATAACGTATAACGTATAACGTATAACGTATAACCTATAACAAATAACGTATAACGTATAACGTATAACGTATGACGTATAACGTAGAACGTATAACGTATAACGTATAACGTGTAACGTATAACGTATAACGTTTAACGTATAACGTATAACGTTTAACGTATAACTTATAACGTATAACGTATATCGTATAACGTATAACGTATATCGCATAACGTATAACGTACAACGTATACTGTATAACGTATAACGTATAACGTATAACGTATAACGTATAACGTATAACGTATAACGTGTGACGTATAACGTGTAACGTATAACGTATAACGTATAACGTATAACGTATAACGTATAACGTATAACGTATAACGTATAACGTATATCGTATAACGTATAACGTATATCGCATAACGTATAACGTACAACGTATACTGTATAACGTATAACGTATAACGTATAACCTATAACGTATAACGTATAACCTATAACGTAATACGTATAACGTATAACGTATAACGTATAACGCATAACGTATAACGTATAACGTATAACGTATAACGTATAACGTATAACGTATAGCGTATAACGTATATCCTATAACGTATAACGTTTAACGTATAACGTATAACGTTTAACGTATAACTTATAACGTATAACGTATATCGTATAACGTATAACGTATATCGCATAACGTATAACGTACAACGTATACTGTATAACGTATAACGTATAACGTATAACGTATAACGTATAACGTATAACGTATAACGTGTGACGTATAACGTGTAACGTATAACGTATAACGTATAACGTATAACGTATAACGTATAACGTATAACGTATAACGTATAACGTATAACGTATAACGTATAACGTATAACGTATAACGTATAACGTATAACGTACAACGTATAACGTATAACGTATAACGTATAACGTATAACCTATAACGTATAACGTATAACCTATAACGTAATACGTATAACGTATAACGTATAACGTATAACGCGTAACGTATAACGTATAACGTATAACGTATAACGTATAACGTATACCGTATAACGTATAACGTGTAACGTATAACGTATAAAGTGTAGCGTATAACGTATATCGTATAACGTATAACGTTTAACGTATAACGTATAACGTATAACGTATAACGTATAACGTATAACGTATAACGTATAACGTATAGCGTATAACGTATATCGTGTAGCATATAACGTATAACGTATAACGTTTAACGTACAACGTATAACGTATAACTTATACCGTTTAACGTATATCGTATAACGTATAACGTATAACGTATAACGTATAACGTATAACGTATAACGTATAACCTATAACAAATAACGTATAACGTGTAACGTATAACGTATAACGTATAACGTATAACGTATAACGTATAACGTATAACGTATAACGTATAACGTATAACGTATATCGTATAGCATATAACGTATAACGTATAACGTTTAACGTACAACGTATAACGTATAACGTGTAACGTATAACGTATAACGTATAACGTATAACGTATAACGTATAACGTATAACGTATAACGTATATCGCATAACGTATAACGTACAACGTATACTGTATAACGTATAACGTATAACGTATAACCTATAACGTATAACGTATAACCTATAACGTAATACGTATAACGTATAACGTATAACGTATAACGCATAACGTATAACGTATAACGTGTAACGTACAACGTATAACGTACAACGTATAACGTACAACGTATAACGTACAACGTATAACGTATAACGTATAACGTATAACGTATAACGTAATACGTATAACGTATAACGTATAACGTATAACGTATAACGTATAACGGTTAACGTATAACGTATACCGTGTAACGTATAACGTATAACGTATAACGTATAACGTATAACGTATAACGTATAACGTACAACGTATACTGTATAACGTATAACGTATAACGTATAACGTATAACGTATAACGTATAACGTATAACGTGTGACGTATAACGTGTAACGTATAACGTATAACGTATAACGTATAACGTATAACGTATAACGTATAACGTATAACGTATAACGTATAACGTATAACGTATAACGTATAACGTATAACGTATAACGTATAACGTATAACGTATAACGTATAACGTATAACGTATATCGTATAACGTATAACGTATATCGCATAACGTATAACGTACAACGTATACTGTATAACGTATAACGTATAACGTATAACCTATAACGTATAACGTATAACGTATAACCTATAACGTAATACGTATAACGTATAACGTATAACGTATAACGCATAACGTATAACGTATAACGTATAACGTATAACGTATAACGTATAACGTATACCGTATAACGTATAACGCGTAACGTATAACGTATAAAGTATAGCGTATAACGTATATCGTATAACGTATAACGTTTAACGTATAACGTATAACGTATAACGTATAACGTATAACGTATAACGTATAACGTATAGCGTATAACGTATATCGTATAGCATATAACGTATAACGTATAACGTTTAACGTACAACGTATAACGTATAACGTGTAACGTATAACGTATAACGTATAACGTATAACGTATAACGTATAACGTATAACGTATAACGTATAACGTATAACCTATAACAAATAACGTATAACGTATAACGTATAACGTATGACGTATAACGTAGAACGTATAACGTATAACGTATAACGTATAACGTATAACGTATAACGTATAACGTATAACGTATAACGTATAACGTACAACGAGTTACGTATAACGTATAACGTATAACGTATAACGTATAACGTATAACGTATAACGTATAACGTATATCGTATAACGTGTAACGTATATCGCATAACGTATAACGTGCAACGTGTACTGTATAACGTATAACGTATAACGTATAACCTATAACGTATAACGTATAACCTATAACGTAATACGTATAACGCATAACGTATAACGTATAACGTATAACGTATAACGTATAACGTATACCGTATAACGTATAACGCATAACGTATAACGTATAAAGTATAGCGTATAACGTATATCGTATAACGTATAACGTTTAACGTATAACGTATAACGTATAACGTATAACGTATAACGTATAACGTATAACGTATAGCGTATAACGTATATCGGATAGCATATAACGTATAACGTATAACGTTTAACGTACAACGTATAACGTATAACGTGTAACGTATAACGTATAACGTATAACGTATAACGTATAACGTATAACGTATAACGTATAACGTATAACGTATAACGTATAACGTATAACGTATAACGTATAACGTATAACCTATAACAAATAACGTATAACGTATAACGTATAACGTATGACGTATAACGTAGAACCTATAACGTATAACGTATAACGTATAACGTATAACGTATAACGTATAACGTATAACGTATAACGTATAACGTATAACGTACAACGAGTTACGTATAACGTATAACGTATAACGTATAACGTATAACGTATAACGTATAACGTATAACGTATATCGTATAACGTATAACGTATATCGCATAACGTATAACGTGCAACGTGTACTGTATAACGTATAACGTATAACGTATAACCTATAACGTATAACGTATAACCTATAACGTAATACGTATAACGCATAACGTATAACGTATAACGTATAACGTATAACGTATAACGTATACCGTATAACGTATAACGCGTAACGTATAACGTATAAAGTATAGCGTATAACGTATATCGTATAACGTATAACGTTTAACGTATAACGTATAACGTATAACGTATAACGTATAACGTATAACGTATAACGTATAACGTATAGCGTATAACGTATATCGTATAGCATATAACGTATAACGTATAACGTTTAACGTACAACGTATAACGTATAACGTGTAACGTATAACGTATAACGTATAACGTATAACGTATAACGTATAACGTATAACGTATATCGTATAACGTATAACGTATATCGCATAACGTATAACGTACAACGTATACTGTATAACGTATAACGTATAACGTATAACCTATAACGTATAACGTATAACCTATAACGTAATACGTATAACGTATAACGTATAACGTATAACGCATAACGTATAACGTATAACGTATAACGTATAACGTATAACGTATACCGTATAACGTATAACGCGTAACGTATAACGTATAAAGTATAGCGTATAACGTATATCGTATAACGTATAACGTACAACGTGTACTGTATAACGTATAACGTATAACGTATAACCTATAACGTATAACGTTTAACGTACAACGTATAACGTATAACGTATAACGTATAACGTATAACGTATAACGTATAACGTATAACGTACAACGAGTTACGTATAACGTATAACGTATAACGTATAACGTATAACGTATAACGTATAACGTATATCGTATAACGTATAACGTATATCGCATAACGTATAACGTACAACGTGTACTGTATAACGTATAACGTATAACGTATAACCTATAACGTATAACGTATAACCTATAACGTAATACGTATAACGTATAACGTATAACGTATAACGCATAACGTATAACGTATAACGTATAACGTATAACGTACAACGAGTTACGTATAACGTATAACGTATAACGTATAACGTATAACGTATAACGTATAACGTATAACGTATACCGTATAACGTATAACGCGTAACGTATAACGTATAAAGTATAGCGTATAACGTATATCGTATAACGTATAACGTATAACGTAAAACGTATAACGTATAACGCGTAACGTATAACGTATAAAGTATAGCGTATAACGTATACTGTATAACGTATAACGTATAACGTATAACCTATAACGTATAACGTATATCGTATAACGTATAACGTTTAACGTATAACGTATAACGTATAACGTATAACGTATAACGTATAACGTATAACGTATAACGTATAACGTATAACGTATAACGTATAGCGTATAACGTATATCGTATAGCATATAACGTATAACGTATAACGTTTAACGTACAACGTATAACGTATAACGTAAAACGTATAACGTATAACGCGTAACGTATAACGTATAAAGTATAGCGTATAACGTATACTGTATAACGTATAACGTATAACGTATAACCTATAACGTATAACGTATAACCTATAACGTAATACGTATTACGTATAACGTATAACATATAACGCATAACGTATAACGTATAACGTATAACGTATAACGTATAACGTATACCGTATAACGTATAACGCGTAACGTATAACGTATAAAGTATAGCGTATAACGTATATCGTATAACGTATAACGTATATCGCATAACGTATAACGTACAACGTGTACTGTATAACGTATAACGTATAACGTATAACCTATAACGTATAACGTTTAACGTACAACGTATAACGTATAACGTAATACGTATATCGTATAACGTATAACGTATAACGCATAACGTATAACGTATAACGTATAACGTATAACGTATAACGTATACCGTATAACGTATAACGTGTAACGTATAACGTATAAAGTGTAGCGTATAACGTATATCGTATAACGTATAACGTTTAACGTATAACGTATAACGTATAACGTATAACGTATAACGTATAACGTATAACGTATAACCTATAACAAATAACGTATAACGTGTAACGTATAACGTATAACGTATAACGTATAACGTATAACGTATAACGTATAACGTATAACGTATAACGTATAACGTATATCGTATAGCATATAACGTATAACGTATAACGTTTAACGTACAACGTATAACGTATAACGTGTAACGTATAACGTATAACGTATAACGTATAACGTATAACGTATAACGTATAACGTATAACGTATATCGCATAACGTATAACGTACAACGTATACTGTATAACGTATAACGTATAACGTATAACCTATAACGTATAACGTATAACCTATAACGTAATACGTTTAACGTATAACGTATAACGTATAACGCATAACGTATAACGTATAACGTGTAACGTACAACGTATAACGTACAACGTATAACGTACAACGTATAACGTACAACGTATAACGTATAACGTATAACGTATAACGTATAACGTAATACGTATAACGTATAACGTATAACGTATAACGTATAACGGTTAACGTATAACGTATACCGTGTAACGTATAACGTATAACGTATAACGTATAACGTATAACGTATAACGTATAACGTACAACGTATACTGTATAACGTATAACGTATAACGTATAACGTATAACGTATAACGTATAACGTGTGACGTATAACGTGTAACGTATAACGTATAACGTATAACGTATAACGTATAACGTATAACGTATAACGTATAACGTATAACGTATAACGTATAACGTATAACGTATAACGTATAACGTATAACGTATAACGTATAACGTATAACGTATAACGTATATCGTATAACGTATAACGTATATCGCATAACGTATAACGTACAACGTATACTGTATAACGTATAACGTATAACGTATAACCTATAACGTATAACGTATAACGTATAACCTATAACGTAATACGTATAACGTATAACGTATAACGTATAACGCATAACGTATAACGTATAACGTATAACGTATAACGTATAACGTATAACGTATACCGTATAACGTATAACGCGTAACGTATAACGTATAAAGTATAGCGTATAACGTATATCGTATAACGTATAACGTTTAACGTATAACGTATAACGTATAACGTATAACGTATAACGTATAACGTATAACGTATAACGTATAGCGTATAACGTATATCGTATAGCATATAACGTATAACGTATAACGTTTAACGTACAACGTATAACGTATAACGTGTAACGTATAACGTATAACGTATAACGTATAACGTATAACGTATAACGTATAACGTATAACGTATAACGTATAACGTATAACCTATAACAAATAACGTATAACGTATAACGTATAACGTATGACGTATAACGTAGAACGTATAACGTATAACGTATAACGTATAACGTATAACGTATAACGTATAACGTATAACGTATAACGTATAACGTATAACGTATAACGTACAACGAGTTACGTATAACGTATAACGTATAACGTATAACGTATAACGTATAACGTATAACGTATAACGTATAACGTATAACGTATATCGTATAACGTATAACGTATATCGCATAACGTATAACGTGCAACGTGTACTGTATAACGTATAACGTATAACGTATAACCTATAACGTATAACGTATAACCTATAACGTAATACGTATAACGCATAACGTATAACGTATAACGTATAACGTATAACGTATAACGTATACCGTATAACGTATAACGCGTAACGTATAACGTATAAAGTATAGCGTATAACGTATATCGTATAACGTATAACGTTTAACGTATAACGTATAACGTATAACGTATAACGTATAACGTATAACGTATAACGTATAGCGTATAACGTATATCGTATAGCATATAACGTATAACGTATAACGTTTAACGTACAACGTATAACGTATAACGTGTAACGTATAACGTATAACGTATAACGTATAACGTATAACGTATAACGTATAACGTATATCGTATAACGTATAACGTATATCGCATAACGTATAACGTACAACGTATACTGTATAACGTATAACGTATAACGTATAACCTATAACGTATAACGTATAACCTATAACGTAATACGTATAACGTATAACGTATAACGTATAACGTATAACGTATAACGTACAACGTATAACGTATAACGTATAACGTATAACGTATAACCTATAACGTGTAACGTATAACCTATAACGTAATACGTATAACGTATAACGTATAACGTATAACGCGTAACGTATAACGTATAACGTATAACGTATAACGTATAACGTATACCGTATAACGTATAACGTGTAACGTATAACGTATAAAGTGTAGCGTATAACGTATATCGTATAACGTATAACGTTTAACGTATAACGTATAACGTATAACGTATAACGTATAACGTATAACGTATAACGTATAACGTATAGCGTATATCGTATATCGTGTAGCATATAACGTATAACGTATAACGTTTAACGTACAACGTATAACGTATAACTTATACCGTTTAACGTATATCGTATAACGTATAACGTATAACGTATAACGTATAACGTATAAAGTATAACCTATAACAAATAACGTATAACGTGTAACGTATAACGTATAACGTATAACGTATAACGTATAACGTATAACGTATAACGTATAACGTATAACGTATAACGTATAACGTATATCGTATAGCATATAACGTATAACGTATAACGTTTAACGTACAACGTATAACGTATAACGTGTAACGTATAACGTATAACGTATAACGTATAACGTATAACGTATAACGTATAACGTATAACGTATATCGCATAACGTATAACGTACAACGTATACTGTATAACGTATAACGTATAACGTATAACCTATAACGTATAACGTATAACCTATAACGTAATACGTATAACGTATAACGTATAACGTATAACGCATAACGTATAACGTATAACGTGTAACGTACAACGTATAACGTACAACGTATAACGTACAACGTATAACGTACAACGTATAACGTATAACGTATAACGTATAACGTATAACGTAATACGTATAACGTATAACGTATAACGTATAACGTATAACGTATAACGGTTAACGTATAACGTATACCGTGTAACGTATAACGTATAACGTATAACGTATAACGTATAACGTATAACGTATAACGTACAACGTATACTGTATAACGTATAACGTATAACGTATAACGTATAACGTATAACGTATAACGTGTGACGTATAACGTGTAACGTATAACGTATAACGTATAACGTATAACGTATAACGTATAACGTATAACGTATAACGTATAACGTATAACGTATAACGTATAACGTATAACGTATAACGTATAACGTATAACGTATAACGTATAACGTATAACGTATATCGTATAACGTATAACGTATATCGCATAACGTATAACGTACAACGTATACTGTATAACGTATAACGTATAACGTATAACCTATAACGTATAACGTATAACGTATAACCTATAACGTAATACGTATAACGTATAACGTATAACGTATAACGCATAACGTATAACGTATAACGTATAACGTATAACGTATAACGTATACCGTATAACGTATAACGCGTAACGTATAACGTATAAAGTATAGCGTATAACGTATATCGTATAACGTATAACGTTTAACGTATAACGTATAACGTATAACGTATAACGTATAACGTATAACGTATAACGTATAGCGTATAACGTATATCGTATAGCATATAACGTATAACGTATAACGTTTAACGTATAACGTATAACGTATAACGTGTAACGTATAACGTATAACGTATAACGTATAACGTATAACGTATAACGTATAACGTATAACGTATAACGTATAACCTATAACAAATAACGTATAACGTATAACGTATAACGTATGACGTATAACGTAGAACGTATAACGTATAACGTATAACGTATAACGTATAACGTATAACGTATAACGTATAACGTATAACGTATAACGTATAACGTACAACGAGTTACGTATAACGTATAACGTATAACGTATAACGTATAACGTATAACGTATAACGTATAACGTATATCGTATAACGTATAACGTATATCGCATAACGTATAACGTGCAACGTGTACTGTATAACGTATAACGTATAACGTATAACCTATAACGTATAACGTATAACCTATAACGTAATACGTATAACGCATAACGTATAACGTATAACGTATAACGTATAACGTATAACGTATAACGTATATCGTATAACGTATAACGCGTAACGTATAACGTATAAAGTATAGCGTATAACGTATATCGTATAACGTATAACGTTTAACGTATAACGTATAACGTATAACGTATAACGTATAACGTATAACGTATAACGTATAGCGTATAACGTATATCGTATAGCATATAACGTATAACGTATAACGTTTAACGTACAACGTATAACGTATAACGTGTAACGTATAACGTATAACGTATAACGTATAACGTATAACGTATAACGTATAACGTATAACATATATCGTATAACGTATAACGTATATCGCATAACGTATAACGTACAACGTATACTGTATAACGCATAACGTATAACGTATAACCTATAACGTATAACGTATAACCTATAACGTAATACGTATAACGTATAACGTATAACGTATAACGCATAACGTATAACGTATAACGTATAACGTATAACGTATAACGTATACCGTATAACGTATAACGCGTAACGTATAACGTATAAAGTATAGCGTATAACGTATATCGTATAACGTATAACGTTTAACGTATAACGTATAACGTATAACGTATAACGTATAACGTATAACGTATAACGTATAACGTATAACGTATAACGTATAGCGTATAACGTATATCGTATAGCATATAACGTATAACGTATAACGTTTAACGTACAACGTATAACGTATAACGTAAAACGTATAACGTATAACGCGTAACGTATAACGTATAAAGTATAGCGTATAACGTATACTGTATAACGTATAACGTATAACGTATAACCTATAACGTATAACGTATAACCTATAACGTAATACGTATAACGTATAACGTATAACATATAACGCATAACGTATAACGTATAACGTATAACGTATAACGTATAACGTATACCGTATAACGTATAACGCGTAACGTATAACGTATAAAGTATAGCGTATAACGTATATCGTATAACGTATAACGTATATCGCATAACGTATAACGTACAACGTGTACTGTATAACGTATAACGTATAACGTATAACCTATAACGTATAACGTTTAACGTACAACGTATAACGTATAACGTATAACGTATAACGTATAACGTATAACGTATAACGTATAACGTACAACGAGTTACGTATAACGTATAACGTATAACGTATAACGTATAACGTATAACGTATAACGTATATCGTATAACGTATAACGTATATCGCATAACGTATAACGTACAACGTGTACTGTATAACGTATAACGTATAACGTATAACCTATAACGTATAACGTATAACCTATAACGTAATACGTATAACGTATAACGTATAACGTATAACGCATAACGTATAACGTATAACGTATAACGTATAACGTACAACGAGTTACGTATAACGTATAACGTATAACGTATAACGTATAACGTATAACGTATAACGTATAACGTATAACGTATAACGTATAACGTATAACGTATAACGTATAACGTATAACGTATAACGTATAACGTATAACCTATAACGTATAACGTATAACCTATAACGTAATACGTATAACGTATAACGCATAACGTATAACGTATAACGTATAACGTACAACGTATAACGTACAACGTATAACGTACAACGTATAACGTACAACGTATAACGTATAACGTATAACGTATAACGTATAACGTAATACGTATAACGTATAACGTATAACGTATAACGTATAACGGTTAACGTATAACGTAGACCGTGTAACGTATAACGTATAACGTATAACGTATAACGTATAACGTATAACGTATAACGTATAACGTATAACGTACAACGTATACTGTATAACGTATAACGTATAACGTATAACGTATAACGTATAACGTATAACGTATAACGTGTGACGTATAACGTGTAACGTATAACGTATAACGTATAACGTATAACGTATAACGTATAACGTATAACGTATAACGTATAACGTATAACGTATAACGTATAACGTATAACGTATAACGTATAACGTATAACGTATAACGTATAACGTATAACGTATAACGTATAACGTATAACGTATAACGTATAACGTATAACGTATAACGTATAACGTATAACGTATAACGTATAACGTATAACGTATAACGTATATCGTATAACGTATAACGTATATCGCATAACGTATAACGTACAACGTATACTGTATAACGTATAACGTATAACGTATAACCTATAACGTATAACGTATAACCTATAACGTAATACGTATAACGTATAACGTATAACCTATAACGTAATACGTATAACGTATAACGTATAACGTATAACGCATAACGTATAACGTATAACGTATAACGTATAACGTATAACGTATACCGTATAACGTATAACGTGTAACGTATAACGTATAACGTATATCGTATAACGTATAACGTTTAACGTATAACGTATGACGTATAACGTATAACGTATAACGTATAACGTATAACGTATAGCGTATAACGTATATCGTATAGCATATAACGTATAACGTATAACGTTTAACGTACAACGTATAACGTATAACGTGTAACGTATAACGTATAACGTATAACGTATAACGTATAATGTATAACGTATAACGTATAACGTATAACGTATAACCTATAACAAATAACGTATAACGTATAACGTATAACGTATGACGTATAACGTAGAACGTATAACGTATAACGTATAACGTATAACGTATAACGTATAACGTATAACGTATAACGTATAACGTATAACGTATAACGTATAACGTACAACGAGTTACGTATAACGTATAACGTATAACGTATAACGTATAACGTATAACGTATAACGTATAACGTATATCGTATAACGTATAACGTATATCGCATAACGTATAACGTGCAACGTGTACTGTATAACGTATAACGTATAACGTATAACCTATAACGTATAACGTATAACCTATAACGTAATACGTATAACGTATAACGTATAACGTATAACGTATAACGTATAACGTATAACGTACAACGTATAACGTATAACCTATAACGTATAACGTATAACCTATAACGTAATACGTATAACGCATAACGTATAACGTATAACGTATAACGTATAACGTATAACGTATACCGTATAACGTATAACGCGTAACGTATAACGTATAAAGTATAGCGTATAACGTATATCGTATAACGTATAACGTTTAACGTATAACGTATAACGTATAACGTATAACGTATAACGTATAACGTATAACGTATAGCGTATAACGTATATCGTATAGCATATAACGTATAACGTATAACGTTTAACGTACAACGTATAACGTATAACGTGTAACGTATAACGTATAACGTATAACGTATAACGTATAACGTATAACGTATAACGTATATCGTATAACGTATAACGTATATCGCATAACGTATAACGTACAACGTATACTGTATAACGTATAACGTATAACGTATAACCTATAACGTATAACGTATAACCTATAACGTAATACGTATAACGTATAACGTATAACGTATAACGTATAACGTATAACGTATAACGTACAACGTATAACGTATAACGTATAACGTATAACGTATAACCTATAACGTATAACGTATAACCTATAACGTAATACGTATAACGTATAACGTATAACGTATAACGCGTAACGTATAACGTATAACGTATAACGTATAACGTATAACGTATACCGTATAACGTATAACGTGTAACGTATAACGTATAAAGTGTAGCGTATAACGTATATCGTATAACGTATAACGTTTAACGTATAACGTATAACGTATAACGTATAACGTATAACGTATAACGTATAACGTATAACGTATAACGTATAGCGTATAACGTATATCGTGTAGCATATAACGTATAACGTATAACGTTTAACGTACAACGTATAACGTATAACTTATACCGTTTAACGTATATCGTATAACGTATAACGTATAACGTATAACGTATAACGTATAACGTATAACGTCTAACGTATAACGTACAACGTATACTGTATAACGTATAACGTATAACGTATAACGTATAACGTATAACGTATAACGTGTGACGTATAACGTGTAACGTATAACGTATAACGTATAACGTTTAACGTACAACGTATAACGTATAACGTGTAACGTATAACGTATAACGTATAACGTATAACGTATAACGTATAACGTATAACGTATAACGTATATCGCATAACGTATAACGTACAACGTATACTGTATAACGTATAACGTATAACGTATAACCTATAACGTATAACGTATAACCTATAACGTAATACGTATAACGTATAACGTATAACGTATTACGCATAACGTATAACGTATAACGTGTAACGTACAACGTATAACGTACAACGTATAACGTACAACGTATAACGTACAACGTATAACGTATAACGTATAACGTATAACGTATAACGTAATACGTATAACGTATAACGTATAACGTATAACGTATAACGGTTAACGTATAACGTATACCGTGTAACGTATAACGTATAACGTATAACGTATAACGTATAACGTATAACGTATAACGTACAACGTATACTGTATAACGTATAACGTATAACGTATAACGTATAACGTATAACGTATAACGTGAGACGTATAACGTGTAACGTATAACGTATAACGTATAACGTATAACGTATAACGTATAACGTATAACGTATAACGTATAACGTATAACGTATAACGTATAACGTACAACGTATACTGTATAACGTATAACGTATAACGTATAACGTATAACGTATAACGTATAACGTGTGACGTATAACGTGTAACGTATAACGTATAACGTATAACGTATAACGTATAACGTATAACGTATAACGTATAACGTATAACGTATAACGTATACCGTATAACGTATAACGTGTAACGTATAACGTATAACGTATATCGTATAACGTATAACGTTTAACGTATAACGTATAACGTATAACGTATAACGTATAACGTATAACGTATAACGTATAGCGTATAACGTATATCGTATAGCATATAACGTATAACGTATAACGTTTAACGTACAACGTATAACGTATAACGTGTAACGTATAACGTATAACGTATAACGTATAACGTATAACGTATAACGTATAACGTATAACGTATAACGTATAACCTATAACAAATAACGTATAACGTATAACGTATAACGTATGACGTATAACGTAGAACGTATAACGTATAACGTATAACGTATAACGTATAACGTATAACGTATAACGTATAACGTATAACGTATAACGTATAACGTATAACGTACAACGAGTTACGTATAACGTATAACGTATAACGTATAACGTATAACGTATAACGTATAACGTATAACGTATAACGTATATCGTATAACGTATAACGTATATCGCATAACGTATAACGTGCAACGTGTACTGTATAACGTATAACGTATAACGTATAACCTATAACGTATAACGTATAACCTATAACGTAATACGTATAACGCATAACGTATAACGTATAACGTATAACGTATAACGTATAACGTATACCGTATAACGTATAACGCGTAACGTATAACGTATAAAGTATAGCGTATAACGTATATCGTATAACGTATAACGTTTAACGTATAACGTATAACGTATAACGTATAACGTATAACGTATAACGTATAACGTATAGCGTATAACGTATATCGTATAGCATATAACGTATAACGTATAACGTTTAACGTACAACGTATAACGTATAACGTGTAACGTATAACGTATAACGTATAACGTATAACGTATAACGTATAACGTATAACGTATAACGTATATCGTATAACGTATAACGTATATCGCATAACGTATAACGTACAACGTATACTGTATAACGTATAACGTATAACGTATAACCTATAACGTATAACGTATAACCTATAACGTAATACGTATAACGTATAACGTATAACGTATAACGTATAACGTATAACGTATAACGTACAACGTATAACGTATAACGTATAACGTATAACGTATAACCTATAACGTATAACGTATAACCTATAACGTAATACGTATAACGTATAACGTATAACGTATAACGCGTAACGTATAACGTATAACGTATAACGTATAACGTATAACGTATACCGTATAACGTATAACGTGTAACGTATAACGTATAAAGTGTAGCGTATAACGTATATCGTATAACGTATAACGTTTAACGTATAACGTATAACGTATAACGTATAACGTATAACGTATAACGTATAACGTATAACGTATAACGTATAACGTATAACGTATAGCGTATAACGTATATCGTGTAGCATATAACGTATAACGTATAACGTTTAACGTACAACGTATAACGTATAACTTATACCGTTTAACGTATATCGTATAACGTATAACGTATAACGTATAACGTATAACGTATAACGTATAACCTATAACAAATAACGTATAACGTGTAACGTATAACGTATAACGTATAACGTATAACGTATAACGTATAACGTATAACGTATAACGTCTAACGTATAACGTACAACGTATACTGTATAACGTATAACGTATAACGTATAACGTATAACGTATAACGTATAACGTATAACGTGTGACGTATAACGTGTAACGTATAACGTATAACGTATAACGTTTAACGTACAACGTATAACGTATAACGTGTAACGTATAACGTATAACGTATAACGTATAACGTATAACGTATAACGTATAACGTATAACGTATATCGCATAACGTATAACGTACAACGTATACTGTATAACGTATAACGTATAACGTATAACCTATAACGTATAACGTATAACCTATAACGTAATACGTATAACGTATAACGTATAACGTATAACGCATAACGTATAACGTATAACGTGTAACGTACAACGTATAACGTACAACGTATAACGTACAACGTATAACGTACAACGTATAACGTATAACGTATAACGTATAACGTATAACGTAATACGTATAACGTATAACGTATAACGTATAACGTATAACGGTTAACGTATAACGTATACCGTGTAACGTATAACGTATAACGTATAACGTATAACGTATAACGTATAACGTATAACGTACAACGTATACTGTATAACGTATAACGTATAACGTATAACGTATAACGTATAACGTATAACGTGTGACGTATAACGTGTAACGTATAACGTATAACGTATAACGTATAACGTATAACGTATAACGTATAACGTATAACGTATAACGTATAACGTATAACGTATAACGTATAACGTACAACGTATACTGTATAACGTATAACGTATAACGTATAACGTATAACGTATAACGTATAACGTGTGACGTATAACGTGTAACGTATAACGTATAACGTATAACGTATAACGTATAACGTATAACGTATAACGTATAACGTATAACGTATAACGTATAACGTATAACGTATATCGTATAACGTATAACGTATATCGCATAACGTATAACGTACAACGTATACTGTATAACGTATAACGTATAACGTATAACCTATAACGTATAACGTATAACGTATAACCTATAACGTAATACGTATAACGTATAACGTATAACGTATAACGCATAACGTATAACGTATAACGTATAACGTATAACGTATAACGTATACCGTATAACGTATAACGCGTAACGTATAACGTATAAAGTATAGCGTATAACGTATATCGTATAACGTATAACGTTTAACGTATAACGTATAACGTATAACGTATAACGTATAACGTATAACGTATAACGTATAGCGTATAACGTATATCGTATAGCATATAACGTATAACGTATAACGTTTAACGTACAACGTATAACGTATAACGTGTAACGTATAACGTATAACGTATAACGTATAACGTATAACGTATAACGTATAACGTATAACGTATAACGTATAACCTATAACAAATAACGTATAACGTATAACGTATAACGTATGACGTATAACGTAGAACGTATAACGTATAACGTATAACGTATAACGTATAACGTATAACGTATAACGTATAACGTATAACGTATAACGTATAACGTACAACGAGTTACGTATAACGTATAACGTATAACGTATAACGTATAACGTATAACGTATAACGTATAACGTATATCGTATAACGTATAACGTATATCGCATAACGTATAACGTGCAACGTGTACTGTATAACGTATAACGTATAACGTATAACCTATAACGTATAACGTATAACCTATAACGTAATACGTATAACGCATAACGTATAACGTATAACGTATAACGTATAACGTATAACGTATACCGTATAACGTATAACGCGTAACGTATAACGCATAAAGTATAGCGTATAACGTATATCGTATAACGTATAACGTTTAACGTATAAAGTATAACGTATAACGTATAACGTATAACGTATAACGTATAACGTATAACGTATAGCGTATAACGTATATCGTATAGCATATAACGTATAACGTATAACGTTTAACGTACAACGTATAACGTATAACGTGTAACGTATAACGTATAACGTATAACGTATAACGTATAACGTATAACGTATAACGTATAACGTATATCGTATAACGTATAACGTATATCGCATAACGTATAACGTACAACGTATACTGTATAACGTATAACGTATAACGTATAACCTATAACGTATAACGTATAACCTATAACGTAATACGTATAACGTATAACGTATAACGTATAACGCATAACGTATAACGTATAACGTATAACGTATAACGTATAACGTATACCGTATAACGTATAACGCGTAACGTATAACGTATAAAGTATAGCGTATAACGTATATCGTATAACGTATAACGTTTAACGTATAACGTATAACGTATAACGTATAACGTATAACGTATAACGTATAACGTATAACGTATAGCGTATAACGTATATCGTATAGCATATAACGTATAACGTATAACGTTTAACGTACAACGTATAACGTATAACGTAAAACGCATAACGTATAACGCGTAACGTATAACGTATAAGGTATAGCGTATAACGTATACTGTATAACGTATAACGTATAACGTATAACCTATAACGTATAACGTATAACCTATAACGTAATACGTATAACGTATAACGTATAACATATAACGCATAACGTATAACGTATAACGTATAACGTATAACGTATAACGTATACCGTATAACGTATAACGCGTAACGTATAACGTATAAAGTATAGCGTATAACGCATATCGTATAACGTATAACGTATATCGCATAACGTATAACGTACAACGTGTACTGTATAACGTATAACGTATAACGTATAACCTATAACGTATAACGTTTAACGTACAACGTATAACGTATAACGTATAACGTATAACGTATAACGTATAACGTATAACGTATAACGTACAACGAGTTACGTATAACGTATAACGTATAACGTATAACGTATAACCTATAACGTATAACGTATAACCTATAACGTAATACGTATAACGTATAACGCATAACGTATAACGTATAACGTATAACGTAATACGTATAACGTATAACGTATAACGTATAACGTATAACGTATAACGTATAACGTATAACGTATAACGTATAACGTATAACGTATAACGTATAACGTATAACGTATATCGTATAACGTATAACGTATATCGCATAACGTATAACGTGCAACGTGTACTGTATAACGTATAACGTATAACGTATAACCTATAACGTATAACGTATAACCTATAACGTAATACGTATAACGCATAACGTATAACGTATAACGTATAACGTATAACGTATAACGTATACCGTATAACGTATAACGCGTAACGTATAACGCATAAAGTATAGCGTATAACGTATATCGTATAACGTATAACGTTTAACGTATAACGTATAACGTATAACGTATAACGTATAACGTATAACGTATAACGTATAGCGTATAACGTATATCGTATAGCATATAACGTATAACGTATAACGTTTAACGTACAACGTATAACGTATAACGTGTAACGTATAACGTATAACGTATAACGTATAACGTATAACGTATAACGTACAACGAGTTACGTATAACGTATAACGTATAACGTATAACGTATAACCTATAACGTATAACGTATAACCTATAACGTAATACGTATAACGTATAACGCATAACGTATAACGTATAACGTATAACGTAATACGTATAACGTATAACGTATAACGTATAACGTATAACGTATAACGTATAACGTGTAACGTATAACGTATAACGTATAACGTATAACGTATAACGTAATACGTATAACGTATAACGTATAACGTATAACGTATAACGTATAACGTATAACGTATAACGTATAACGTATAACGTATAACGTATAACGTATAACGTATAACGTATATCGTATAACGTATAACGTATATCGCATAACGTATAACGTGCAACGTGTACTGTATAACGTATAACGTATAACGTATAACCTATAACGTATAACGTATAACCTATAACGTAATACGTATAACGCATAACGTATAACGTATAACGTATAACGTACAACGTGTACTGTATAACGTATAACGTATAACGTATAACCTATAACGTATAACGTTTAACGTACAACGTATAACGTATAACGTATAACGTATAACGTATAACGTACAACGAGTTACGTATAACGTATAACGTATAACGTATAACGTAGAACGTATAACGTATAACGTACAACGAGTTACGTATAACGTATAACGTATAACGTATAACGTAGAACGTATAACGTATAACGTATAACGTATAACGTATAACGTATAGCGTATAACGTATATCGTATAGCATATAACGTATAACGTATAACGTTTAGCGTACAACGTATAACGTATAACGTATAACGTATACCGTATAACGTATAACGTGTAACGTATAACGTATAACGTATAAAGTATAACGTATAACGTATAACCTATAACGTATAACGTATAACGTATAACGTATAACGTAGAACGTATAACGTATAACGTATAACGTATAACGTATAACGTATAACGTATAACGTATAACGTATAACGTATAACGTATAACGTATAACGTATAACGTATAACGTATAACGTATAACGTATAACGTATAACGTATAACGTATAACGTATAACGTATAACGTATAACGTATAACGTATTACGTATAACGTATAACGTATAACGTATAACGTATAACGTATAACGTATAACGTATATCGTATAACGTATAACGTATATCGCATAACGTATAACGTACAACGTATACTGTATAACGTATAACGTATAACGTATAACGTATAACGTATAACGTATAACGTATAACGTGTGACGTATAACGTGTAACGTATAACGTATAACGTATAACGTATAACGTATAACGTATAACGTATAACGTATAACGTATAACGTATAACGTATAACGTATAACGTATAACGTATAACGTATAACGTATAACGTATAACGTATAACGTATAACGTATAACGTATAACGTATAACGTATAACGTATAACGTATAACGTATAACGTATAACGTATAACGTATAACGTATAACGTATAACGTATAACGTATAACGTATAACGTATAACGTATAACGTATAACGTATAACGTATAACGTATATCGTATAACGTATAACGTATATCGCATAACGTATAACGTACAACGTATACTGTATAACGTATAACGTATAACGTGTAACCTATAACGTATAACGTATAACCTATAACGTAATACGTATAACGTATAACGTATAACGTATAACGTATAACGCATAACGTGTAACGTATATCGTATAGCATATAACGTATAACGTATAACGTTTAACGTACAACGTATAACGTATAACGTATACCGTTTAACGTATATCGTATAACGTATAACGTATAACGTATAACGTATAACGTATAACCTATAACAAATAACGTATAACGTGTAACGTATAACGTATAACGTATAACGTATAACGTATAACGTATAACGTATAACGTATAACGTATAACGTATAACGTATAACGTATAACGTATAACGTATAACGTATAACGTATAACGTATAACGTATAACGTATTACGTATAACTTATAACGTATAACGTATAACGTATAACGTATAACGTATAACGTATAGCGTATAACGTATATCGTATAGCATATAACGTATAACGTATAACGTTTAACGTACAACGTATAACGTATAACGTATACCGTTTAACGTATATCGTATAACGTATAACGTATAACGTATAACGTATAACGTATAACGTATAACGTATAACCTATAACAAATAACGTATAACGTATAACGTATAGCGTATGACGTATAACGTAGAACGTATAACGTATAACGTATAACGTATAACGTATAACGTATAACGTATAACGTATAACGTATAACGTATAACGTATAACGTATAACGTATAACGTATAACGTACAACGAGTTACGCATAACGTATAACGTATAACGTATAACGTATAACGTATAACGTATAACGTATAACGTATAACGTATAACGTATAACGTATAACGTATGACGTATAACGTATAACGTATAACGTATAACGTATAACGTATAACGTATAACGTATAACGTATAACGAATAACGTATGTTATACGTTATACGTTATACGCTATACGTTATACGTTATACGTTATACGTTATACGTTATACGTTATACGTTACACGTTATACGTTGTACGTTATACAGTATAGGCTATGCATCATAAGTTACAGGTTATATGTTTTGCGTCATACGTTATACGATATACGTTATGCGTTATACGTTATACATTATACGTTATACGTTATACGTTATACGTTATACGTTATACGTTATACGTTAAACGTTATACGTTTATACAGTATAGGCTATGCATCATAAGTTACACGTTATATGTTATACGTTATACGACTATAACGTATAACGTATAACGTATAACGAATAACGTATAACGTATAACGTATAACGTATAACGTATAACGTATAACGTATAACGTATAACGTATAACGTATAACGTATAAAGTATAGCGTATAACGTATATCGTATAACGTATAACGTTTAACGTATAACTTATAACGTATAACGTATAACGTATAACGTATAACGTATAGCGTATAACGTATATCGTATAGCATATAACGTATAACGTATAACGTTTAGCGTACAACGTATAACGTATAACGTACAACGTATAACGTATAACGTATAACGTATAACGTATAACGTATAACGTATAACGTATAACGTATAACGTATAACGTATAACGTATAACGTATAACGTATAACGTATAACGCATAACGTATAACGTATAACGTATAACGTATAACGTATAACGTATAACGTATAACGTATAACGTATAACGTATAACGTATATCGTATAACGTATAACGTATATCGCATAACGTATAACGTACAACGTATACTGTATAACGTATAACGTATAACGTATAACGTATAACGTATAACGTATAACGTGTGACGTATAACGTGTAACGTATAACGTATAACGTATAACGTATAACGTATAACGTATAACGTATTACGTATAACGTATAACGTATAACGTATAACGTATAACGTATAACGTATAACGTACAACGTATAACGTATAACGTATAACGTATAACGTTTAACGTATAACGTATAACGTATAACGTATAACGTATAGCGTATAACGTATAACGTATAACGTATAACGTATAACGTATAACGTATAACGTATAACGTATTACGTATAACTTATAACGTATAACGTATAACGTATAACGTATAACGTATAACGTATAGCGTATAACGTATATCGTATAGCATATAACGTATAACGTATAACGTTTAACGTACAACGTATAACGTATAACGTATACCGTTTAACGTATATCGTATAACGTATAACGTATAACGTATAACGTATAACGTATAACGTATAACGTATAACCTATAACAAATAACGTATAACGTATAACGTATAGCGTATGACGTATAACGTAGAACGTATAACGTATAACGTATAACGTATAACGTATAACGTATAACGTATAACGTATAACGTATAACGTATAACGTATAACGTATAACGTATAACGTATAACGTACAACGAGTTACGCATAACGTATAACGTATAACGTATAACGTATAACGTATAACGTATAACGTATAACGTATAACGTATAACGTATAACGTATAACGTATGACGTATAACGTATAACGTATAACGTATAACGTATAACGTATAACGTATAACGTATAACGTATAACGAATAACGTATAACGTATAACGTATAACGTATAACGTATAACGTATAACGTATAACGTATAACGTATAACGTACAACGAGTTACGTATAACGTATAACGTATAACGTATAACGTATAACGTATAGCGTATAACGTATATCGTATAGCATATAACGTATAACGTATAACGTTTAACGTACAACGTATAACGTATAACGTATAACGTATAACGTATAACGTATAACGTATAACGTATAACGTATAACGTATAACGTATAACGTATGACGTATAACGTATAACGTATAACGTATAACGTATAACGTATAACGTATAACGTATAACGTATAACGAATAACGTATAACGTATAACGTATAACGTATAACGTATAACGTATAACGTATAACGTATAACGTATAACGTACAACGAGTTACGTATAACGTATAACGTATATCGTATAACGTATAACGTATATCGCATAACGTATAACGTACAACGTATACTGTATAACGTATAACGTATAACGTATAACCTATAACGTATAACGTATAACCTATAACGTAATACGTATAACGTATAACGTATAACGTATAACGCATAACGTATAACGTATAACGTATAACGTATAACGTATAACGTATAACGTATACCGTATAACGTATAACGCGTAACGTATAACGTATAAAGTATAGCGTATAACGTATATCGTATAACGTATAACGTTTAACGTATAACTTATAACGTATAACGTATAACGTATAACGTATAACGTATAGCGTATAACGTATATCGTATAGCATATAACGTATAACGTATAACGTTTAGCGTACAACGTATAACGTATAACGTACAACGTATAACGTATAACGTATAACGTATAACGTATAACGTATAACGTATAACGTATAACGTATAACGTATAACGTATAACGTATAACGTATAACGTATAACGTATAACGCATAACGTATAACGTATAACGTATAACGTATAACGTATAACGTATAACGTATAACGTATAACGTATAACGTATAACGTATATCGTATAACGTATAACGTATATCGCATAACGTATAACGTACAACGTATACTGTATAACGTATAACGTATAACGTATAACGTATAACGTATAACGTATAACGTGTGACGTATAACGTGTAACGTATAACGTATAACGTATAACGTATAACGTATAACGTATAACGTATTACGTATAACGTATAACGTATAACGTATAACGTATAACGTATAACGTATAACGTACAACGTATAACGTATAACGTATAACGTATAACGTTTAACGTATAACGTATAACGTATAACGTATAACGTATAGCGTATAACGTATAACGTATAACGTATAACGTATAACGTATAACGTATAACGTATATCGTATAACGTATAACGTATATCGCATAACGTATAACGTACAACGTATACTGTATAACGTATAACGTATAACGTATAACGTATAACGTATAACGTATAACGTGTGACGTATAACGTGTAACGTATAACGTATAACGTATAACGTATAACGTATAACGTATAACGTATAACGTATAACGTATAACGTATAACGTATAACGTACAACGTATAACGTATAACGTATAACGTATAACGTATAACGTACAACGTATAACGTATAACGTATAACGTATAACGTTTAACGTATAACGTATAACGTATAACGTATAACGTATAGCGTATAACGTATAACGTATAACGTATAACGTATAACGTATAACGTATAACGTATATCGTATAACGTATAACGTATATCGCATAACGTATAACGTACAACGTATACTGTATAACGTATAACGTATAACGTATAACGTATAACGTATAACGTATAACGTGTGACGTATAACGTGTAACGTATAACGTATAACGTATAACGTATAACGTATAACGTATAACGTATAACGTATAACGTATAACGTATAACGTATAACGTACAACGTATAACGTATAACGTATAACGTATAACGTTTAACGTATAACGTATAACGTATAACGTATAACGTATAGCGTATAACGTATAACGTATAACGTATAACGTATAACGTACAACCTATAACGTACAACGTATAACGTACAACGTATAACGTACAAAGTATAACGTATAACGTATAACGTATAACGTATAACGTATAACGTATAACGTATAACGTATAATGTATAACGTATAACGTATAACCTATAACGTATAACGTATGACGTATAACGTATAACGTATAACGTATAACGTATAACGTATAACGTATAAAGTATAACGTATAACGTATAACGTATAACGTATAACGTATAACGTATAACGTATTACGTAGAACGTATAACGTATAACGTATAACGTATAACGTATAACGTATAACGTATAACGTATAACGTATAACGTATAACGTATAACGTATAACGTATAACGTATAACGTATAACGTATAACGTATAACGTATTACGTATAACGTATAACGTATAACGTATAACGTATAACGTATAACGTATAACGTATATCGTATAACGTATAACGTATATCGCATAACGTATAACGTACAACGTATACTGTATAACGTATAACGTATAACGTATAACGTATAACGTATAACGTATAACGTGTGACGTATAACGTGTAACGTATAACGTATAACGTATAACGTATAACGTATAACGTATAACGTATAACGTATAACGTATAACGTATAACGTATAACGTATAACGTATAACGTATAACGTACAACGTATAACGTATAACGTATAACGTATAACGTTTAACGTATAACGTATAACGTATAACGTATAACGTATAGCGTATAACGTATAACGTATAACGTATAACGTATAACGTATAACGTATAACGTATATCGTATAACGTATAACGTATATCGCATAACGTATAACGTACAACGTATACTGTATAACGTATAACGTATAACGTATAACGTATAACGTATAACGTATAACGTGTGACGTATAACGTGTAACGTATAACGTATAACGTATAACGTATAACGTATAACGTATAACGTATAACGTATAACGTATAACGTATAACGTATAACGTATAACCTATAACGTATAACGTATAAAGTATAACGTATAACGTATAACGTATAACGTATAACGTATAACGTATAACGTATAACGTATAACGTACAACCTATAACGTACAACGTATAACGTACAACGTATAACGTACAAAGTATAACGTATAACGTATAACGTATAACGTATAACGTATAACGTATAACGTATAACGTATAACGTATAATGTATAACGTATAACGTATAACCTATAACGTATAACGTATGACGTATAACGTATAACGTATAACGTATAACGTATAACGTATAACGTATAAAGTATAACGTATAACGTATAACGTATAACGTATAACGTATAACGTATAACGTATTACGTAGAACGTATAACGTATAACGTATAACGTATAACGTATAACGTATAACGTATAACGTATAACGTATAACGTATAACGTATAACGTATAACGTATAACGTATAACGTATAACGTATTACGTATAACGTATAACGTATAACGTATAACGTATAACGTATAACGTATAACGTATATCGTATAACGTATAACGTATATCGCATAACGTATAACGTACAACGTATACTGTATAACGTATAACGTATAACGTATAACGTATAACGTATAACGTATAACGTGTGACGTATAACGTGTAACGTATAACGTATAACGTATAACGTATAACGTATAACGTATAACGTATAACGTATAACGTATAACGTATAACGTATAACGTATAACGTATAACGTATAACGTATAACGTACAACGTATAACGTATAACGTATAACGTATAACGTTTAACGTATAACGTATAACGTATAACGTATAACGTATAGCGTATAACGTATAACGTATAACGTATAACGTATAACGTATAACGTATAACGTATATCGTATAACGTATAACGTATATCGCATAACGTATAACGTACAACGTATACTGTATAACGTATAACGTATAACGTATAACGTATAACGTATAACGTATAACGTGTGACGTATAACGTGTAACGTATAACGTATAACGTATAACGTATAACGTATAACGTATAACGTATAACGTATAACGTATAACGTATAACGTATAACGTATAACCTATAACGTATAACGTATAACGTATAACGTATAACGTATAACGTATAACGTATAACGTATAACGTATAACGTATAACGTATAACGTATAACGTATAACGTATAACGTATAACGTATAACGTATAACGTATAACGTATAACGTATAACGTATAACGTATAACGTATAACGTATATCGTATAACGTATAACGTATATCGCATAACGTATAACGTACAACGTATACTGTATAACGTATAACGTATAACGTATAACGTATAACGTATAACGTATAACGTGTGACGTATAACGTGTAACGTATAACGTATAACGTATAACGTATAACGTATAACGTATAACGTATAACGTATAACGTATAACGTATAACGTATAACGTATAACGTAAACCGTATAACATACAACGTATAACGTATAACGTATAACGTATAACGTTTAACGTATAACGTATAACGTATAACGTATAACGTATAGCGTATAACGTATAACGTATAACGTATAACGTATAACGTATAACGTATAACGTATATCGTATAACGTATAACGTATATCGCATAACGTATAACGTACAACGTATACTGTATAACGTATAACGTATAACGTATAACGTATAACGTATAACGTATAACGTATAACGTATAACGTGTGACGTATAACGTGTAACGTATAACGTATAACGTATAACGTATAACGTATAACGTATAACGTATAACGTATAACGTATAACGTATAACGTATAACGTATAACCTATAACGTATAACGTATAACGTATAACGTATAACGTATAACGTATAACGTATAACGTATAACGTATAACGTATAACGTATAACGTATAACGTATAACGTATAACGTATAACGTATAACGTATAACGTATAACGTATAACGTATAACGTATAACGTATAACGTATAACGTATAACGTATAACGTATATCGTATAACGTATAACGTATATCGCATAACGTATAACGTACAACGTATACTGTATAACGTAAAACGTATAACGTATAACCTATAACGTATAACGTATAACCTATAACGTAATACGTATAACGTATAACGTATAACGTATAACGCATAACGTATAACGTATAACGTATAACGTATAACGTTTAACGTATAACGTATAACGTATAACGTATAACGTATAGCGTATAACGTATAACGTATAACGTATAACGTATAACGTATAACGTATAACGTATATCGTATAACGTATAACGTATATCGCATAACGTATAACGTACAACGTATACTGTATAACGTATAACGTATAACGTATAACGTATAACGTATAACGTATAACGTGTGACGTATAACGTGTAACGTATAACGTATAACGTATAACGTATAACGTATAACGTATAACGTATAACGTATAACGTATAACGTATAACGTATAACGTATAACCTATAACGTATAACGTATAACGTATAACGTATAACGTAAACCGTATAACATACAACGTATAACGTATAACGTATAACGTATAACGTTTAACGTATAACGTATAACGTATAACGTATAACGTATAGCGTATAACGTATAACGTATAACGTATAACGTATAACGTATAACGTATAACGTATAACGTATAACGTATATCGTATAACGTATAACGTATATCGCATAACGTATAACGTACAACGTATACTGTATAACGTATAACGTATAACGTATAACCTATAACGTATAACGTATAACCTATAACGTAATACGTATAACGTATAACGTATAACGTATAACGCATAACGTATAACGTATAACGTATAACGTATAACGTTTAACGTATAACGTATAACGTATAACGTATAACGTATAGCGTATAACGTATAACGTATAACGTATAACGTATAACGTATAACGTATAACGTATATCGTATAACGTATAACGTATATCGCATAACGTATAACGTACAACGTATACTGTATAACGTATAACGTATAACGTATAACGTATAACGTATAACGTATAACGTGTGACGTATAACGTGTAACGTATAACGTATAACGTATAACGTATAACGTATAACGTATAACGTATAACGTATAACGTATAACGTATAACGTATAACGTATAACCTATAACGTATAACGTATAACGTATAACGTATAACGTATAACGTATAACGTATAACGTATAACGTATAACGTATAACGTATAACGTATAACGTATAACGTATAACGTATAACGTATAACGTATAACGTATATCGTATAACGTATAACGTATATCGCATAACGTATAACGTACAACGTATACTGTATAACGTATAACGTATAACGTATAACCTATAACGTACAACGTATAACCTATAACGTAATACGTATAACGTATAACGTATAACGTATAACGCATAACGTATAACGTATAACGTATAACGTATAACGTATAACGTATACCGTATAACGTGTAACGTGTAACGTATAACGTATAAAGTGTAGCGTATAACGTATATCGTATAACGTATAACGTTTAACGTATAACGTATAACGTATAACGTATAACGTATAACGTATAACGTATAACGTATAGCGTATAACGTATATCGTGTAGCATATAACGTATAACGTATAACGTTTAACGTACAACGTATAACGTATAACTTATACCGTTTAACGTATATCGTATAACGTATAACGTATAACGTATAACGTATAACGTATAACGTATAACCTATAACAAATAACGTATAACGTGTAACGTATAACGTATAACGTATAACGTATAACGTATAACGTATAACGTATAACGTATAACGTATAACGTATAACGTATAACGTATAACGTATTACGTATAACGTATAACGTTTAACGTATAACGTATAACCTATAACGTATAACGTATAGCGTATAACGTATATCGTATAGCATATAACGTATAACGTATAACGTTTAACGTACAACGTATAACGTATAACGTATACCGTTTAACGTATATCGTATAACGTATAACGTATAACGTATAACGTATAACGTATAACGTATAACGTATAACGTATAACGTATAACGTATAACGTATAACGTATAACGTATAACGTATAACGTAAAACGTGTAACGTATAACGTAATACGTATAACGTACAACGTATACTGTATAACGTATAACGTATAACGTATAACCTATAACGTATAACGTATAACCTATAACGTAATACGTATAACGTATAACGTATAACGTATAACGTATAACGCATAACGTATAACGTATATCGTATAGCATATAACGTATAACGTATAACGTTTAACGTACAACGTATAACGTATAACGTATACCGTTTAACGTATATCGTATAACGTATAACGTATAACGTATAACGTATAACGTATAACCTATAACAAATAACGTATAACGTGTAACGTATAACGTATAACGTATAACGTATAAGGTATAACGTATAACGTATAACGTATAACGTATAACCTATAACGTATAACGTATAACCTATAACGTAATACGTATAACGTATAACGTATAACGTATAACGCATAAAGTATAACGTATAACGTATAACGTATAACGTATAACGTATAACGTATACCGTATAACGTATAACGTGTAACGTATAACGTATAAAGTGTAGCGTATAACGTATATCGTATAACGTATAACGTTTAACGTATAACGTATAACGTATAACGTAATACGTATAACGTATAACGTATAACGTATAACGTATAACGCATAACGTATAACGTATAACGTATAACGTATAACGTATAACGTATACCGTATAACGTATAACGCGTAACGTATAACGTATAAAGTATAGCGTATAACGTATATCGTATAACGTATAACGTTTAACGTATAACTTATAACGTATAACGTATAACGTATAACGTATAACGTATAGCGTATAGCGTATAACGTATATCGTATAGCATACAACGTATAACGTATAACGTTTAACGTACAACGTATAACGTATAACGTATAACGTATAACGTATAACCTATAACGTATAACGTATAACGTATAACGTATAACGTATAACGTATAACGTGTAACCTATAACAAATAACGTATAACGTATAACGTATAACGTATGACGTATAACGTAGAACGTATAACGTATAACGTATAACGTATAACGTATAACGTATAACGTATAACGTATAACCTATAACAAATAACGTATAACGTGTAACGTATAACGTATAACGTATAACGTATAACGTATAACGTATAACGTATAACGTATAACGTATAACGTATAACGTATAACGTATAACGTATAACGTATAACGTATAACGTATAACGTATAACGTATAACGTATAACGTATAACGTATAACGTATAACGTATAACGTATAACGTTTAACGTATAACGTATAACGTACAACGAGTTACGTATAACGTATAACGTATAACGTATAACGTATAACGTATAACGTATAACGTATAACGTATAACGTATAACGTATAGCGTATAACGTATATCGTATAGCATATAACGTATAACGTATAACGTTTAACGTACAACGTATAACGTATAACGTATAACGTATAACGTATAACCTATAACGTATAACGTATAACGTATAACGTATAACGTATAACGTATAACGTATAACCTATAACATATAACGTATAACGTATAACGTATAACGTATGACGTATAACGTAGAACGTATAACGTATAACGTATAACGTATAACGTATAACGTATAACGTATAACGTATAACGTATAACGTATAACGTATAACGTATAACGTATAACGTACAACGAGTTACGTATAACGTATAACGTATAACGTATAACGTATAACGTATAACGTATAACGTATAACGTATAACGTATATCGTATAACGTATAACGTATATCGCATAACGTATAACGTACAACGTATACTGTATAACGTATAACGTATAACGTAGAAACTATAACCTATAACGTATAACCTATAACGTAATACGTATGACGTATAACGTATAACGTATAACGCATAACGTATAACGTATAACGTATAACGTATAACGTATAACGTATACCGTATAACGTATAACGCGTAACGTATAACGTATAAAGTATAGCGTATAACGTATATCGTATAACGTATAACGTTTAACGTATAACTTATAACGTATAACGTATAACGTATAACGTATAACGTATAGCGTATAACGTATATCGTATAGCATATAACGTATAACGTATAACGTTTAGCGTACAACGTACAACGTATAACCTATAACGTAATACGTATGACGTATAACGTATAACGTATAACGCATAACGTATAACGTATAACGTATAACGTATAACGTATAACGTATACCGTATAACGTATAACGCGTAACGTATAACGTATAAAGTATAGCGTATAACGTATAACGTATAACGTATAACGTATAACGTATAACGTACAACGTATAACGTACAACGTATAACGTACAACGTATAACGTACAAAGTATAACGTATAACGTATAACCTATAACAAATAACGTATAACGTATAACGTATAACGTATGACGTATAACGTAGAACGTATAACGTATAACGTATAACGTATAACGTATAACGTATAACGTATAACGTATAACGTATAACGTAGAACGTAGAACGTATAACGTATAACGTATAACGTATAACGTATAACGTATAACGTATTACGTATAACGTATAACGTATAACGTATAACGTATAACGTATAACGTATAACGTATATCGTATAACGTATAACGTATAACGTATAACGTATAACGTATAACGTACAACGTATTATGTATAACGTATAACGTATAACGTATAACCTATAACGTATGACGTATAACCTATAACGTAATACGTATAACGTATAACGTATAACGTATAACGTATAAAGTATAGCGTATAACGTATATCGTATAACGTATAACGTTTAACGTATAACGTATAACATATAATGTATAACGCATATCCTAGAACTTATGCTGAATAACGTATAACGTATAACGTATAACGTATAACGTATAACGTATAACGTATAACGTATAACGTATAACGCGTAACGTATAACGTATAACGTATAACGTATAACGTATAACGTATAACGTATAACGTATAACGTATAACGTATAACGTATAACGTATAACGCATAACGCATAACGTATTACGTATAACGTATAACGTAGATCGTAGAACGTATGACGTATAACGTATAACGTATAACGTATAACGTAATACGTATAACGTATAACGTATAACGTACAACGTATAACGTATAACGTATAACGTAATACGTATAACGTATAACGTACAACGTATAACGTACAACGTATAACGTACAAAGTATAACGTATAACGTATAACGTATAACGTATAACGAATAACGTATAACTTTTAACGTATAACGTATAACGTATTACGTATAACGTATAACGTATAACGTATAACGTATAACGTATAACGTATAACGTATATCGTATAACGTATAACGTATAACGTATAACGTATAACGTATAACCTATAACGTATGACGTATAACCTATAACGTAATACGTATATCGTATAACGTATAACGTATAACGTATAACGTATAACGTATAACGTACAAAGTATAACGTATAACGTATAACGTATAACGTATAACGAATAACGTATAACTTTTAACGTATAACGTATAACGTATTACGTATAACGTATAACGTATAACGTATAACGTATAACGTATAACGTATAACGTATAACCTATAACGTATAACGTATAACGTATAACGTATAACGTATAACGTATAACGTATAACGTATAACGTATAACGTGTAACGTATAACGTGTAACGTATAACGTATAACGTATAACGTATAACGTATAACGTATAACGTATAACGTATAACGTATAACGTATAACGTACAACGTATAACATATAATGTATAACGCATATCCTAGAACTTATGCTGAATAACGTATAACGTATAACGTATAACGTATAACGTATAACGTATAACGTATAACGTATAACGTATAACGTAAAACGTATAACGTATATCGTATAACGTATAACGTATAACGTATAACGTATAACGAATAACGTATAACGTATAACGTATAACGTATAAAGTATAACGTATAACGTATAACGTATAACGTATGACGTATAACGTAGAACGTATAACGTATAACGTATAACGTATAACGTATAACGTATAACGTGTAACGTATAACGTGTAACGTATAACGTATAACGTATAACGTATAACGTATAACGTATAACGTATAACGTATAACGTATAACGTATAACGTACAACGTATAACATATAATGTATAACGCATATCCTAGAACTTATGCTGAATAACGTATAACGTATAACGTATAACGTATAACGTATAACGTATAACGTATAACGTATAACGTATAACGTAAAACGTATAACGTATATCGTATAACGTATAACGTATAACGTATAACGTATAACGTATAACGTACAACGTATAACGTACAACGTATAACGTACAACGTATAACGTACAACGTATAACGTATAACGTGTAACGTATAACGTATAACGTATAACGTATAACGTATAACGTATAACGTATAACGTATAACGTATAACGTATAATGTATAACGTATAACGTATAACGTAATACGTATAACGTATAACGTATAACGTATAACGTATAACGTGTAACGTATAACGTGTAACGTATAACGTATAACGTATAACGTATAACGTATAACGTATAACGTATAACGTATAACGTATAACGTATAACGTACAACGTATAACATATAATGTATAACGCATATCCTAGAACTTATGCTGAATAACGTATAACGTATAACGTATAACGTATAACGTATAACGTATAACGTATAACGTATAACGTATAACGTAAAACGTATAACGTATATCGTATAACGTATAACGTATAACGTATAACGTATAACGAATAACGTATAACGTATAACGTATAACGTATAAAGTATAACGTATAACGTATAACGTATAACGTATGACGTATAACGTAGAACGTATAACGTATAACGTATAACGTATAACGTATAACGTATAACGTGTAACGTATAACGTGTAACGTATAACGTATAACGTATAACGTATAACGTATAACGTATAACGTATAACGTATAACGTATAACGTATAACGTACAACGTATAACATATAATGTATAACGCATATCCTAGAACTTATGCTGAATAACGTATAACGTATAACGTATAACGTATAACGTATAACGTATAACGTATAACGTATAACGTATAACGTAAAACGTATAACGTATATCGTATAACGTATAACGTATAACGTATAACGTATAACGTATAACGTACAACGTATAACGTACAACGTATAACGTACAACGTATAACGTACAACGTATAACGTATAACGTGTAACGTATAACGTATAACGTATAACGTATAACGTATAACGTATAACGTATAACGTATAACGTATAACGTATAATGTATAACGTATAACGTATAACGTAATACGTATAACGTATAACGTATAACGTATAACGTACAACGTATAACGTATAACGTATAACGTATAACGTATAACGTATAACGTATAACGTATAACGTATAACGTAAAACGTATAACGTATATCGTATAACGTATAACGTATAACGTATAACGAATAACGTATAACGTATAACGTATAACGTATAAAGTATAACGTATAACGTATAACGTATAACGTATGACGTATAACGTAGAACGTATAACGTATAACGTATAACGTATAACGTATAACGTATAACGTATAACGTATAACGTATAACGTATAACGTATAACGTACAACGAGTTACGTATAACGTATAACGTATAACGTATAACGTATAACGTATAACGTATAACGTATAACGTATAACGTATAACGTATAACGTATAACGTACAACGAGTTACGTATAACGTATAACGTATAACGTATAACGTATAACGTATAACGTATAACGTATAACGTATAACGTATATCGTATAACGTATAACGTATATCGCATAACGTATAACGTACAACGTATACTGTATAACGTATAACGTATAACGTAGAAACTATAACCTATAACGTATAACCTATAACGTAATACGTATGACGTATAACGTATAACGTATAACGCATAACGTATAACGTATAACGTATAACGTATAACGTATAACGTATACCGTATAACGTATAACGCGTAACGTATAACGTATAAAGTATAGCGTATAACGTATATCGTATAACGTATAACGTTTAACGTATAACTTATAACGTATAACGTATAACGTATAACGTATAACGTATAGCGTATAACGTATATCGTATAGCATATAACGTATAACGTATAACGTTTAGCGTACAACGTACAACGTATAACGTATAACGTATAACGTATAACGTATAACGTATAACGTATAACGTATAACGTATAACGTATAACGTATAACGTATAACCTATAACAAATAACGTATAACGTATAACGTATAACGTATGACGTATAACGTAGAACGTATAACGTATAACGTATAACGTATAACGTATAACGTATAACGTATAACGTATAACGTATAACGTACAACGAGTTACGTATAACGTATAACGTATAACGTATAACGTATAACGTATAACGTATAACGTATAACGTACAACGTATAACGTACAACGTATAACGTACAACGTATAACGTACAAAGTATAACGTATAACGTATAACCTATAACAAATAACGTATAACGTATAACGTATAACGTATGACGTATAACGTAGAACGTATAACGTATAACGTATAACGTATAACGTATAACGTATAACGTATAACGTATAACGTATAACGTAGAACGTAGAACGTATAACGTATAACGTATAACGTATAACGTATAACGTATAACGTATTACGTATAACGTATAACGTATAACGTATAACGTATAACGTATAACGTATAACGTATATCGTATAACGTATAACGTATAACGTATAACGTATAACGTATAACGTACAACGTATTATGTATAACGTATAACGTATAACGTATAACCTATAACGTATGACGTATAACCTATAACGTAATACGTATAACGTATAACGTATAACGTATAACGTATAAAGTATAGCGTATAACGTATATCGTATAACGTATAACGTTTAACGTATAACGTATAACATATAATGTATAACGCATATCCTAGAACTTATGCTGAATAACGTATAACGTATAACGTATAACGTATAACGTATAACGTATAACGTATAACGTATAACGTATAACGCGTAACGTATAACGTATAACGTATAACGTATAACGTATAACGTATAACGTATAACGTATAACGTATAACGTATAACGTATAACGTATAACGCATAACGCATAACGTATTACGTATAACGTATAACGTAGAACGTAGAACGTATGACGTATAACGTATAACGTATAACGTATAACGTAATACGTATAACGTATAACGTATAACGTACAACGTATAACGTATAACGTATAACGTAATACGTATAACGTATAACGTACAACGTATAACGTACAACGTATAACGTACAAAGTATAACGTATAACGTATAACGTATAACGTATAACGAATAACGTATAACTTTTAACGTATAACGTATAACGTATTACGTATAACGTATAACGTATAACGTATAACGTATAACGTATAACGTATAACGTATATCGTATAACGTATAACGTATAACGTATAACGTATAACGTATAACGTATAACCTATAACGTATGACGTATAACCTATAACGTAATACGTATATCGTATAACGTATAACGTATAACGTATAACGTATAACGTATAACGTATAACGTATAACGTATAACGTATAACCTATAACGTATAACGTATAACCTATAACGTATAACGTATAACGTATAACGTATTAAGTATAACGTATAACGTATAACGTATAACGTATAACGTATAACGTATAACGTAATACGTATAACGTATAACGTACAACGTATAACGTACAACGTATAACGTACAAAGTATAACGTATAACGTATAACGTATAACGTATAACGTATAACGTATAACGTATAACGTATAACGTATAACGTATAACGTATAACGTAATACGTATAACGTATAACGTATAACGTATAACGTATAACGTATAACGTATAACGTATAACGTATAACGTATAACGTATAACGTATAACGTATAACGTATAACGTATAACGTACAACGTATAACGTACAACGTATAACGTACAACGCATAACGTATAACGTGTAACGTATAACGTGTAACGTATAACGTATAACGTATAACGTATAACGTATAACGTATAACGTATAACGTATAACGTATAACGTATAACGTATAACGTATAACGTATAACGTATAACGTATAACGTATAACGTATAACGTATAACGTGTAACGTATAACGTGTAACGTATAACGTATAACGTATAACGTATAACGTATAACGTATAACGTATAACGTATAACGTATAACGTATAACGTACAACGTATAACATATAATGTATAACGCATATCCTAGAACTTATGCTGAATAACGTATAACGTATAACGTATAACGTATAACGTATAACGTATAACGTATAACGTATAACGTATAACGTAAAACGTATAACGTATATCGTATAACGTATAACGTATAACGTATAACGTATAACGAATAACGTATAACGTATAACGTATAACGTATAAAGTATAACGTATAACGTATAACGTATAACGTATGACGTATAACGTAGAACGTATAACGTATAACGTATAACGTATAACGTATAACGTATAACGTGTAACGTATAACGTGTAACGTATAACGTATAACGTATAACGTATAACGTATAACGTATAACGTATAACGTATAACGTATAACGTACAACGTATAACATATAATGTATAACGCATATCCTAGAACTTATGCTGAATAACGTATAACGTATAACGTATAACGTATAACGTATAACGTATAACGTATAACGTATAACGTATAACGTAAAACGTATAACGTATATCGTATAACGTATAACGTATAACGTATAACGTATAACGTATAACGTACAACGTATAACGTACAACGTATAACGTACAACGTATAACGTACAACGTATAACGTATAACGTGTAACGTATAACGTATAACGTATAACGTATAACGTATAACGTATAACGTATAACGTATAACGTATAACGTATAATGTATAACGTATAACGTATAACGTAATACGTATAACGTATAACGTATAACGTATAACGTACAACGTATAACGTATAACGTATAACGTATAACGTATAACGTATAACGTATAACGTATAACGTATAACGTAAAACGTATAACGTATATCGTATAACGTATAACGTATAACGTATAACGAATAACGTATAACGTATAACGTATAACGTATAAAGTATAACGTATAACGTATAACGTATAACGTATGACGTATAACGTAGAACGTATAACGTATAACGTATAACGTATAACGTATAACGTATAACGTATAACGTATAACGTATAACGTATAACGTATAACGTACAACGAGTTACGTATAACGTATAACGTATAACGTATAACGTATAACGTATAACGTATAACGTGCAACGTATAACGTACAACGTATAACGTACAACGTATAACGTACAAAGTATAACGTATAACGTATAACGTATAACGTATAACGTATAACGTATAACGTATAACGTATAACGTATAACGTATAACGTATAACGTATAACGTATAACGTATAACGTATAACCTATAATGTATAACGTATAACGTATAACGTATAACGTATAACGTATAACGTATAACGTATAACGTATAACGTATAACGTATAACGTATAACGTATAACGTATAACGTATAACGTATAACGTATAACGTATAACGTATAATGTATAACGTATAACGTACAACGTATAACGTACAAAGTATAACGTATAACGTATAACGTATAACGTATAACGTATAACGTATAACGTATAACGTATAACGTATAACGTATAACGTATAACGTATAACGTATAACCTATAATGTATAACGTATAACGTATAACGTATAACGTATAACGTATATCGTATAACGTATAACGTATAACGTTTAACGTATAACGTATAACGTACAACGTATTATGTATAACGTATAACGTATAACGTATAACCTATAACGTATGACGTATAACCTATAACGTAATACGTATAACGTATAACGTATAACGTATAACGTATAAAGTATAGCGTATAACGTATATCGTATAACGTATAACGTTTAACGTATAACGTATAACATATAATGTATAACGCATATCCTAGAACTTATGCTGAATAACGTATAACGTATAACGTATAACGTATAACGTATAACGTATAACGTATAACGTATAACGTATAACGCGTAACGTATAACGTATAACGTATAACGTATAACGTATAACGTATAACGTATAACGTATAACGTATAACGTATAACGTATAACGTATAACGCATAACGTATAACGTATTACGTATAACGTATAACGTAGAACGTAGAACGTATGACGTATAACGTATAACGTATAACGTATAACGTAATACGTATAACGTATAACGTATAACGTACAACGTATAACGTACAAAGTATAACGTATAACGTATAACGTATAACGTATAACGTATAACGTATAACGTATAACGTATAACGTATAACGTATAACGTATAACGTATAACGTATAACGTATAACGTATAACGTATAACGTAATACGTATAACGTATAACGTATAACGTATAACGTATAACGTATAACGTATAACGTATAACGTATAACGTATAACGTATAACGTACAACGTATAACGTACAACGTATAACGTACAACGTATAACGTACAACGCATAACGTATAACGTGTAACGTATAACGTGTAACGTATAACGTATAACGTATAACGTATAACGTATAACGTATAACGTATAACGTATAACGTATAACGTATAACGTATAACGTATAACGTATAACGTATAACGTATAACGTATAACGTATAACGTATAACGTATAACGTATAACGTATAACGTATAACGTGTAACGTATAACGTATAACGTATAACGTATAACGTGTAACGTATAACGTGTAACGTATAACGTATAACGTATAACGTATAACGTATAACGTATAACGTATAACGTATAACGTATAACGTACAACGTATAACATATAATGCATAACGCATATCCTAGAACTTATGCTGAATAACGTATAACGTATAACGTATAACGTATAACGTATAACGTATAACGTATAACGTATAACGTATAACGTATAACGTATAACGTATAACGTATAACGTATAACGTATAACGTATAACGTATAACGTATAACGTATAACGTATAACGTATAACGTACAACGTATAACGTACAACGTATAACGTACAACGTATAACGTACAACGTATAACGTATAACGTGTAACGTATAACGTATAACGTATAACGTATAACGTATAACGTATAACGTATAACGTATAACGTATAACGTATAATGTATAACGTATAACGTATAACGTAATACGTATAACGTATAACGTATAACGTATAACGTACAACGTATAACGTATAACGTATAACGTATAACGTATAACGTATAACGTATAACGTATAACGTATAACGTAAAACGTATAACGTATATCGTATAACGTATAACGTATAACGTATAACGAATAACGTATAACGTATAACGTATAACGTATAAAGTATAACGTATAACGTATAACGTATAACGTATGACGTATAACGTAGAACGTATAACGTATAACGTATAACGTATAACGTATAACGTATAACGTATAACGTATAACGTATAACGTATAACGTATAACGTATAACGTATAACGTATAACGTACAACGAGTTACGTATAACGTATAACGTATAACGTATAACGTATAACGTATAACGTATAACGTGCAACGTATAACGTACAACGTATAACGTACAACGTATAACGTACAAAGTATAACGTATAACGTATAACGTATAACGTATAACGTATAACGTATAACGTATAACGTATAACGTATAACGTATAACGTATAACGTATAACGTATAACGTATAACCTATAATGTATAACGTATAACGTATAACGTATAACGTATAACGTATAACGTATAACGTATAACGTATAACGTATAGCGTATAACGTATATAGTATAGCATATAACGTATAACGTATAACGTATAACGTATAACGTACAACGTATAATGTATAACGTATAACGTACAACGTATAATGTACAACGTATAACGTACAACGTATAACGTACAACGTATAACGTATAACTTATGACGTATAACGTATAAAGTATAACGTATAACGTATAACGTATAACGTATAACTTATAACGTATAACGTATAACGTATAACGTATAACGTATAACGTATAACGTATAACGTATAACGTATAACGTATAACGTATTACGTATAACGTATAACGTATAACGTATAACGTATAACGTATAACGTATAACGTATAACGTATAACGTATAACGTATAACGTATAACGTATAACGTATAACGTATAACGTATAACGTATAACGTGTAACGTAAAACGTGTAACGTATAACGTAATACGTATAACGTATAACGTATAACGTATAACGTATAACGTATAACGTATAACGTATAACGTATAACGTATAACGTATAACGTATAACGTATAACGTATAACGTATAACGTATAACGTATAACGTATAACGTATAACGTATAACGTATAACCTATAACGTAATACGTATAACGTATAACGTATAACGTATAACGCATAACGTATAACGTATAACGTATAACGTATAACGTATACCGTATAACGTGTAACGTGTAACGTATACCGTATAACGTATAACGTATAACGTATAACGTATAACGTATAACGTATAACGTATAACGTATAACGTATAACGTATAACGTATAACGTATAACGTATAACGTATAACGTATAACGTGTAACGTAAAACGTGTAACGTATAACGTAATACGTATAACGTATAACGTATAACGTATAACGTATAACGTATAACGTATAACGTATAACGTATAACGTATAACGTATAACGTATAACGTATAACGTATAACGTATAACGTATAACGTATAACGTATAACGTATAACGTATAACGTATAACGTATAACGTATAACGTATAACCTATAACGTAATACGTATAACGTATAACGTATAACGTATAACGCATAACGTATAACGTATAACGTATAACGTATAACGTATACCGTATAACGTGTAACGTGTAACGTATACCGTATAACGTATAACGTATAACGTATAACGTATAACATATAATGTATAACGCATATCCTAGAACTTATGCTGAATAACGTATAACGTATAACGTATAACGTATAACGTATAACGTATAACGTATAACGTATAACGTATAACGTATAACGTATAACGTATAACGTATAACGTATAACGTATAACGTATAACGTATAGTGTATAACGTATTACGTATAACGTATAACGTATAACGTATAACGTATAACGTGTAACATATAACGTATAACGTATAACGTATAACGTATAACGTATAACGTATAACGTATAACGTATAACGTATAACGTATAACGTATAACGTATAACGTATAACGTGTGACGTATAACGTGTAACGTATAACGTGTAACGTATAACGTATTACGTATAACGTATAACGTATAACGTATAACGTACAACGAGTTACGTATAACGTATAACGTATAACGTATAACGTATAACGTATAACGTATAACGTACAACGTATAACGTACAAAGTATAACGTATAACGTATAACGTATAACGTATAACGTATAACGTATAACGTATAACGTATAACGTATAACGTATAACGTATAACGTATAACGTATAACGTATAACGTATAACGTATAACGTATAACGTATAACGTATAACGTATAACGTATAACGTATAACGTATAACGTATAACGTATAACGTATAACGTATAACGTATAACGTATTACGTATAACGTATAACGTATAACGTATAACGTATAACGTATAACGTATAACGTATAGCGTATAACGTATGTCGTATAGCATATAACGTATAACGTATAACGTTTAACGTACAACGTATAACGTATAACGTATACCGTTTAACGTATATCGTATAACGTATAACGTATAACGTATAACGTATAACGTATAACGTATAACGTATGACGTATAACGTATAACGTATAACGTATAACGTATAACGTATAACGTATAACGTATAACGTATAACGTATAACGTATAACGTATAACGTATAACGTATAACGTATAACGTAATACGTATAACGTATAACGTATAACGTATAACGTATAACGTATAACGTATAACGTATAACGTATAACGTATAACGTAAAACGTGTAACGTATAACGTAATACGTATAACGTATAACGTATAACGTACAACGTATAACGTATAACGTATAACGTATAACGTATAACGTATAGCGTATAACGTATATAGTATAGCATATAACGTGTAACGTATAACGTATAACGTATAACGTACAACGTATAATGTATAACGTATAACGTACAACGTATAACGTACAACGTATAACGTACAACGTATAACGTACAACGTATAACGTATAACGTGTAACGTATAACGTGTAACGTATAACGTATAACGTATAACGTATAACGTATAACGTATAACGTATAACGTATAACGTATAACATATAATATATAACGCATATCCTAGAACTTATGCCGTATAACGTATAGTGTATAACGTATTACGTATAACGTATAACGTATAACGTATAACGTATAACGTGTAACGTATAACGTATAACGTATAACGTATAACGTATAACGTATAACGTATAACGTATAACGTATAACGTATAACGTATAACGTATAACGTATAACGTATAACGTATAACGTATAACGTATAACGTACAACGTATAACGTACAAAGTATAACGTATAACGTATAACGTATAACGTATAACGTATAACGTATAACGTATAACGTATAACGTATAACGTATAACGTATAACGTATAACGTATAACGTATAACCTATAACGTATAACGTATAACGTATAACGTATAACGTATAACGTATAACGTATAACGTATAACGTATAAAGTATAACGTATAACGTATAACGTATAACGTATAACGTATAACGCATAACGTATAACGTATTACGTATAACGTATAACGTATAACGTAGAACGTAGAACGTATGACGTATAACGTATAACGTATAACGTATAACGTAATACGTATAACGTATAACGTATAACGTACAACGTATAACGTATAACGTATAACGTAATACGTATAACGTATAACGTACAACGTATAACGTACAACGTATAACGTGCAAAGTATAACGTATAACGTATAACGTATAACGTATAACGAATAACGTATAACTTTTAACGTATAACGTATAACGTATTACGTATAACGTATAACGTATAACGTATAACGTATAACGTATAACGTATAACGTATAACGTATAACGTATATCGTATAACGTATAACGTATAACGTATAACGTATAACGTATAACGTACAACGTATAACGTATAACCTATAACGTATGACGTATAACCTATAACGTAATACGTATATCGTATAACGTATAACGTATAACGTATAACGTATAGCGTATAACGTATAACGTATAACGTATAACGTATAACGTATAACCTATAACGTATAACGTATAACCTATAACGTATAACGTATAACGTATAACGTATTAAGTATAACGTATAACGTATAACGTATAACGTATAACGTATAACGTATAACGTATAACGTAGAACGTAGAACGTATAACGTATAACGTATAACGTATAACGTATAACGTAATACGTATAACGTATAGCGTATAACGGATAACGTGTAACGTATACCGTGTAACGTATAACGTATAACGTATAACGTATAACGTATAACGTATAACGTATAACGTATAACGTATAACGTATAACGTATAACGTATAACGTATAACGTATAACGTATAACGTATAACGTATAACGTATAACGTATAACGTATAACGTATAACGTATAACGTATAACGTATAACGTATAACGTATAACGTATAACGTATAACGTATAACGTATAACGTATAACGTATAACGTATAACGTATAACGTATAACGTATAACGTAATACGTATAACGTATAACGTATAACGTATAACGTATAACGTATAACGTATAACGTATAACGTATAACGTATAACGTATAACGTAAAACGTGTAACGTATAACGTAATACGTATAACGTATAACGTATAACGTACAACGTATAACGTATAACGTATAACGTATAACGTATAACGTTTAGCGTATAACGTATATAGTATAGCATATAACGTATAACGTATAACGTATAACGTATAACGTATAACGTATAAAGTATAACGTATAACGTATAACGTATAACGTATAACGTATAACGTATAACGTATAACGTAGAACGTCTAACGTATAACGTATAACGTATAACGTATAACCTATAACGTATAACGTATAACGTATAACGTATAACGTATAACGTATAACGTATAACGTATAACGTATAACGTATAAAGTATAACGTATAACGTATAACGTATAACGTATAACGTATAACGCATAACGTATAACGTATTACGTATAACGTATAACATAGAACGTAGAACGTATGACGTATAACGTATAACGTATAACGTATAACGTAATACGTATAACGTATAACGTATAACTTACAACGTATAACGTATAACGTATAACGTAATACGTATAACGTATAACGTACAACGTATAACGTACAACGTATAACGTACAAAGTATAACGTATAACGTATAACGTATAACGTATAACGAATAACGTATAACTTTTAACGTATAACGTATAACGTATTACGTATAACGTATAACGTATAACGTATAACGTATAACGTATAACGTATAACGTATATCGTATAACGTATAACGTATAACGTATAACGTGTAACGTATAACGTACAACGTATAACGTATAACCTATAACGTATGACGTATAACCTATAACGTAATACGTATATCGTATAACGTATAACGTATAACGTATAACGTATAACGTATAACGTATAACGTATAACGTATAACGTATAACGTATAACGTATAACCTATAACGTATAACGTATAACCTATAACGTATAACGTATAACGTATAACGTATTAAGTATAACGTATAACGTATAACGTATAACGTATAACGTATAACGTATAACGTATAACGTATAACGTAGAACGTAGAACGTATAACGTATAACGTATAACGTATAACGTAATACGTATAACGTATAGCGTATAACGGATAACGTATAACGTATACCGTGTAACGTATAACGTATAACGTATAACGTATAACGTATAACGTATAACATATAACGTATAACGTATAACGTATAACGTATAACGTATAACGTATAACGTATAACGTATAACGTATAACGTATAACGTATAACGTATAACGTATAACGTATAACGTATAACGTATAACGTATAACGTATAACGTATAACGTATAACGTGTAACGTATAACGTATAACGTATAACGTATAACGTATAACGTATAACGTAATACGTATAACGTATAACGTATAACGTATAACGTACAACGTATAACGTATAACGTGTAACGTATAACGTGTAACGTATAACGTATAACGTATAACGTATAACGTATAACGTATAACGTATAACGTATAACGTATAACGTATAACGTATAACGTATAACGTATAACGTATAACGTATAACGTATAACGTATAACGTATAACGTATAACGTATAACGTATAACGTATAATGTATAACGAATAACGTATAACGTAATACGTATAACGTATAACGTATAACGTATAACGTACAACGTATAACGTATAATGTATAACGTATAACGTATAACGTATAACCTATAACGTATAACGTATAACCTATAACGTATAACGTATAACGTATAACGTATTAAGTATAACGTATAACGTATAACGTATAACGTATAACGTATAACGTATAACGTATAACGTATAACGTAGAACGTAGAACGTATAACGTATAACGTATAACGTATAACGTAATACGTATAACGTATAGCGTATAACGGATAACGTATAACGTATACCGTGTAACGTATAACGTATAACGTATAACGTATAACGTATAACGTATAACATATAACGTATAACGTATAACGTATAACGTATAACGTATAACGTATAACGTATAACGTATAACGTATAACGTATAACGTATAACGTATAACGTATAACGTATAACGTATAACGTATAACGTATAACGTATAACGTATAACGTATAACGTGTAACGTATAACGTATAACGTATAACGTATAACGTATAACGTATAACGTAATACGTATAACGTATAACGTATAACGTATAACGTACAACGTATAACGTATAACGTGTAACGTATAACGTGTAACGTATAACGTATAACGTATAACGTATAACGTATAACGTATAACGTATAACGTATAACGTATAACGTATAACGTATAACGTATAACGTATAACGTATAACGTATAACGTATAACGTATAACGTATAACGTATAACGTATAACGTATAACGTATAATGTATAACGAATAACGTATAACGTAATACGTATAACGTATAACGTATAACGTATAACGTACAACGTATAACGTATAATGTATAACGTATAACGTATAACGTATAACGTATAACGTATAACGTATAACGTATAACGTAAAACGTATAACGTATATCGTATAACGTATAACGTATAACGTATAACGAATAACGTATAACGTATAACGTATAACGTATAAAGTATAACGTATAACGTATAACGTATAACGTATGACGTATAACGTAGAACGTATAACGTATAACGTATAACGTATAACGTATAACGTATAACGTATAACGTATAACGTATAACGTATAACGTATAACGTATAACGTACAACGAGTTACGTATAACGTATAACGTATAACGTATAACGTATAACGTATAACGTATAACGTATAACGTGCAACGTACAACGTATAACGTACAACGTATAACGTACAAAGAATAACGTATAACGTATAACGTATAACGTATAACGTATAACGTATAACGTATAACGTATAACGTATAACGTATAACGTATAACGTATAACGTATAACGTATAACGTATAACGTATAACCTATAATGTATAACGTATAACGTATAACGTATAACGTATAACGTATAACGTATAACGTATAACGTATAACGTATAACGTATAGCGTATAACGTATATAGTGTAGCATATAACGTATAACGTATAACGTATAACGTATAACGTACAACGTATAATGTATAACGTATAACGTACAACGTATAATGTACAACGTATAACGTACAACGTAACGTATAATGTACAACGTATAACGTACAACGTATAACGTACAACGTATAACGTATAACGTATGACGTATAACGTATAAAGTATAACGTATAACGTATAACGTATAACGTATAACGTATAACGTATAACGTATAACGTATAACGTATAACGTATAACGTATAACGTATTACGTATAACGTATAACGTATATAACGTATAACGTATAACGTATAACGTATAACGTATAACGTATAACGTATAACGTATAACGTATAACATATAATATATAACGCATATCCTAGAACTTATGCCGTATAACGTATAGTGTATAACGTATTACGTATAACGTATAACGTATAACGTATAACGTATAACGTGTAACGTATAACGTATAACGTATAACGTATAACGTATAACGTATAACGTATAACGTATAACGTATAACGTATAACGTATAACGTATAACGTATAACGTGTAACGTATAACGTGTGACGTATAACGTGTAACGTATAACGTGTAACGTATAACGTATTACGTATAACGTATAACGTATAACGTATAACGTACAACGAGTTACGTATAACGTATAACGTATAACGTATAACGTATAACGTATAACGTATAACGTACAACGTATAACGTACAAAGTATAACGTATGACGTATAACGTATAACGTATAACGTATAACGTATAACGTATAACGTATAACGTATAACGTATAACGTATAACGTATAACCTATAACGTATAACGTATAACGTATAACGTATAACGTATAACGTATAACGTATAACGTATAACGTATAAAGTATAACGTATAACGTATAACGTATAACGTATAACGTATAACGTATAACGTATAACGTAGAACGTATAACGTATAACGTATAACGTATAACGTATAACCTATAACGTATAACGTATAACGTATAACGTATAACGTATATCGTATAACGTATAACGTATAACGTATAAAGTATAACGTATAACGTATAACGTATAACGTATAACGTATAACGTAGAACGTATAACGTATAACGTATAACGTATAACGTATAACGTAATACGTATAACGTATAACGTATAACGTATAACGGATAACGTATAACGTATACCGTGTAACGTATAACGTATAACGTATAACGTATAACGTATAACGTATAACGTATAACGTATGACGTATAACGTATAACGTATAACGTATAACGTATAACGTATAACGTATAACGTATAACGTATAACGTATAACGTATAACGTATAACGTATAACGTATAACGTATAACGTATAACGTATAACGTATAACGTATAACGTATAACGTATAACGTATAACGTATAACGTATAACGTATAACGTATAACGTATAACGTATAACGTAGAACGTATAACGTATAACGTATAACGTATAACGTATAACCTATAACGTATAACGTATAACGTATAACGTATAACGTATAACGTATATCCTATAACGTATAACGTATAACGTATAAAGTATAACGTATAACGTATACCGTATAACGTATAACGTATAACGTAGAACGTATAACGTATAACGTATAACGTATAACGTATAACGTAATACGTATAACGTATAACGTATAACGTATAACGGATAACGTATAACGTATACCGTGTAACGTATAACGTATAACGTATAACGTATAACGTATAACGTATAACGTATAACGTATGACGTATAACGTATAACGTATAACGTATAACGTATAACGTATAACGTATAACGTATAACGTATAACGTATAACGTATAACGTATAACGTATAACGTATAACGTATAACGTATAACGTATAACGTATAACGTATAACGTATAACGTATAACGTATAACGTATAACGTATAACGTATAACGTATTACGTATAACGTATAACGTATAACGTATAACGTATAACGTATAACGTATAACGTATAGCGTATAACGTATGTCGTATAGCATATAACGTATAACGTATAACGTTTAACGTACAACGTATAACGTATAACGTATACCGTTTAACGTATATCGTATAACGTATAACGTATAACGTATAACGTATAACGTATAACGTATAACGTATAACGTATAACGTATAACGTATAACGTATAACGTATAACGTATAACGTATAACGTAAAACGGGTAACGTATAACGTAATACGTATAACGTATAACGTATAACGTACAACGTATAACGTATAACGTATAACGTATAACGTATAACGTATAGCGTATAACGTATATAGTATAGCATATAACGTATAACGTATAACGTATAACGTATAACGTACAACGTATAATGTATAACGTATAACGTACAACGTATAACGTACAACGTATAACGTACAACGTATAACGTACAACGTATAACGTATAACGTGTAACGTATAACGTGTAACGTATAACGTATAACGTATAACGTATAACGTATAACGTATAACGTATAACGTATAACGTATAACATATAATATATAACGCATATCCTAGAACTTATGCCGTATAACGTATAGTGTATAACGTATTACGTATAACGTATAACGTATAACGTATAACGTATAACGTATAACGTATAACGTATAACGTATAACGTATAACGTATAACGTATAACGTATAACGTATAACGTATAACGTATAACGTATAACGTATAACGTATAACGTATAACGTATAACGTGTGACGTATAACGTGTAACGTATAACGTATAACGTATAACGTATAACGTATAACCTATAACGTATAACGTATAACGTATAACGTATAACGTATAACGTACAACGTATAACGTACAAAGTATAACGTATAACGTATAACGTAAGTAAACGTATAACGTATAACGTATAACGTATAACGTATAACGTATAACGTATAACGTATAAACGTATAACGTATAACGTATAACGTATAAGTATAACGTATAACGTATAACGTATAACGTATAACGTATAACGTATAACGTATAACGTATAACGTATAACGTATAACGTATAACGTATAACGTATAACGTATAACGTATAACGTATAACGTACTAACGTATAACGTATAAACGTATAACGTAACGTATAACGTATAACGTATAACGTATAACGTATAACGTATAACGTATAACGTATAACGTATAACGTATAACGTATAACGTATAACGTATAACGTATAACGTAGAACGTATAACGTATAACGTATAACGTATAACGTAACGTATACGTATAACGTATAACGTATAACGTAACGTAACGTATACCGTGTAACGTATAACGTATAACGTATAACGTATAACGTATAACGTATAACGTATAACGTATAACGTATAACGTATAACGTATAACGTATAACGTATAACGTATAACGTATAACGTATAACGTATAACGTATAACCTATAACGTATAACGTATAACGTATACCGTATAACGTATAACGTATAACGTATAACGTATAACGTATAACGTATAACGTATGACGTATAACGTATAACGTATAACGTATAACGTATAACGTATTACGTATAACGTATAACGTATAACGTATAACGTATAACGTATAACCTATAACAAATAACGTATAACGTGTAACGTATAACGTATAACGTATAACGTATAACGTATAACGTATAACGTATAACGTATAACGTATAACGTATAACGTATAACGTATAACGTATAACGTATAACGTATAACGTATAACGTATAACGTATAACGTATAACGTATAACGTATAACGTATAACGTATAACGTATAACGTATAACGTATAACGTATAACGAATAACGTATAACGTATATCGTATAACGTATAACGTATATCGCATAACGTATAACGTACAACGTATACTGTATAACGTATAACGTATAACGTATAACCTATAACGTATAACGTATAACCTATAACGTAATACGTATAACGTATAACGTATAAAGTATAACGTATAACGCATAACGTATAACGTATAACGTATAACGTATAACGTATAACGTATACCGTATAACGTATAACGTGTAACGTATAACGTATAAAGTATAGCGTATAACGTATATCGTATAACGTATAACGTTTAACGTATAACGTATAACGTATAACGTATAACGTATAACGTATAACGTATAGCGTATAACGTATATCGTATAGCATATAACGTATAACGTATAACGTTTAACGTACAACGTATAACGTATAACGTGTAACGTATAACGTATAACGTATAACGTATAACGTATAACGTATAACGTATAACGTATAACGTATATCGTATAACGTATAACGTATAACCTATAACAAATAACGTATAACGTATAACGTATAACGTATGACGTAGAACGTAGAACGTATAACGTATAACGTATAACGTATAACGTATAACGTATAACGTATAACGTATAACGTATAACGTATAACGTATAACGTATAACGTATAACGTATAACGTATAACGTATAACGTATAACGTATAACGTATAACGTATAACGTATAACGTATAACGTATAACGTATAACGAATAACGTATAACGTATATCGTATAACGTATAACGTATATCGCATAACGTATAACGTACAACGTATACTGTATAACGTATAACGTATAACGTATAACCTATAACGTATAACGTATAACGTATAACCTATAACGTAATACGTATAACGTATAACGTATAACGTATAACGTATAACGTATAACGCATAACGTATAACGTATAACGTATAACGTATAACGTATAACGTATAACGTATAACGTATAACGTATAACGTATAACGTATAACGTATAACGTATAACGTATAACGTATAACGTATAACGATAACGTGTAACGTATAACGTGTAACGTATAACGTGTAACGTATAACGTGTAACGTATAACGTATAACGTATAACGTATAACGTATAACGTATAACGTATAACGTATAACGTATAACGTATAACGTATAACGTATAACGTATAACGTATAACGTATAACGTATAACGTATAACGTATAACGTATAACGTATAACGTATAACGTATAACGTATAACGTGTAACGTATAACGTGTAACGTATAACGTATAACGTATAACGTATAACGTATAACGTATAACGTATAACGTATAACGTATAACGTACAACGTATAACATATAATGTATAACGCATATCCTAGAACTTATGCTGAATAACGTATAACGTATAACGTATAACGTATAACGTATAACGTATAACGTATAACGTATAACGTATAACGTACAACGTATAACGTACAACGTATAACGTATAACGTATAACGTATAACGTATAACGTATAACCTATAACGTATAACGTATAACGTATAACGTATAACGTATAACGTACAACGTATAACGTACAAAGTATAACGTATAACGTATAACGTATAACGTATAACGTATAACGTACAACGTATACGTATAACGTATAACGTATAACGTATAACGTATAACGTACAACGTATAACGTACAAAGTATAACGTATAACGTATAACGTATAACGTATAACGTATAACGTACAACGTATAACGTATAACGTATAACGTATAACGTATAACGTATAACGTATAACGTATAACGTATAACGTATAACGTATTACGTATAACGTATAACGTATAACGTATAACGTATAACGTATAAAGTATAACGTATAACGTATAACGTATAACGTATAACGTATAACGTATAACGTATAACGTAGAACGTCTAACGTATAACGTATAACGTATAACGTATAACCTATAACGTATAACGTATAACGTATAACGTATAACGTATAACGTATAACGTATAACGTATAACGTATAACGTATAACGTATAACGTATAACGTATAACGTATTACGTACAACGTATAACGTATAACGTATAACGTATAACGTATAAAGTATAACGTATAACGTATAACGTATAACGTATAACGTATAACGTATAACGTATAACGTATAACGTATAACGTATAACGTATAACGTATAACGTATAACGTATAACGTATAACGTATAACGTATAACGTATAACCTATAACGTATAACGTATAACGTATAACGTATAACGTATAACGTATAACGTATAACGTATAACGTATAACGTATAACGTATGACGTATAACGTATAACGTATAACGTATAACGTATAACGTATTACGTATAACGTATAACGTATAACGTATAACGTATAACGTATAACCTATAACAAATAACGTATAACGTGTAACGTATAACGTATAACGTATAACGTATAACGTATAACGTATAACGTATAACGTATAACGTATAACGTATAACGTATAACGTATAACGTATAACGTATAACGTATAACGTATAACGTATAACGTATAACGTATAACGTATAACGTATAACGTATAACGTATAACGTATAACGTATAACGTATAACGAATAACGTATAACGTATATCGTATAACGTATAACGTATATCGCATAACGTATAACGTACAACGTATACTGTATAACGTATAACGTATAACGTATAACCTATAACGTATAACGTATAACCTATAACGTAATACGTATAACGTATAACGTATAAAGTATAACGTATAACGCATAACGTATAACGTATAACGTATAACGTATAACGTATAACGTATACCGTATAACGTATAACGTGTAACGTATAACGTATAAAGTATAGCGTATAACGTATATCGTATAACGTATAACGTTTAACGTATAACGTATAACGTATAACGTATAACGTATAACGTATAACGTATAGCGTATACGTATATCGTATAGCATATAACGTATAACGTATAACGTTTAACGTACAACGTATAACGTATAACGTGTAACGTATAACGTATAACGTATAACGTATAACGTATAACGTATAACGTATATCGTATAACGTATAACGTATAACCTATAACAAATAACGTATAACGTATAACGTATAACGTATGACGTAGAACGTAGAACGTATAACGTATAACGTATAACGTATAACGTATAACGTATAACGTATAACGTATAACGTATAACGTATAACGTATAACGTATAACGTATAACGTATAACGTATAACGTATACGTATAACGTATAACGTATAACGTATAACGTATAACGTATAACGTATAACGTATAACGAATAACGTATAACGTATATCGTATAACGTATAACGTATATCGCATAACGTATAACGTACAACGTATACTGTATAACGTATAACGTATAACGTATAACCTATAACGTATAACGTATAACGTATAACCTATAACGTAATACGTATAACGTATAACGTATAACGTATAACGTATAACGTATAACGCATAACGTATAACGTATAACGTATAACGTATAACGTATAACGTATAACGTATAACGTATAACGTATAACGTATAACGTATAACGTATAACGTATAACGTATAACGTATAACGTATAACGTATAACGTGTAACGTATAACGTGTAACGTATAACGTGTAACGTATAACGTGTAACGTATAACGTATAACGTATAACGTATAACGTATAACGTATAACGTATAACGTATAACGTATAACGTATAACGTATAACGTATAACGTATAACGTATAACGTATAACGTATAACGTATAACGTATAACGTATAACGTATAACGTATAACGTGTAACGTATAACGTGTAACGTATAACGTATAACGTATAACGTATAACGTATAACGTATAACGTATAACGTATAACGTATAACGTACAACGTATAACATATAATGTATAACGCATATCCTAGAACTTATGCTGAATAACGTATAACGTATAACGTATAACGTATAACGTATAACGTATAACGTATAACGTATAACGTATAACGTACAACGTATAACGTACAACGTATAACGTATAACGTATAACGTATAACGTATAACGTATAACCTATAACGTATAACGTATAACGTATAACGTATAACGTATAACGTACAACGTATAACGTACAAAGTATAACGTATAACGTATAACGTATAACGTATAACGTATAACGTACAACGTATAACGTATAACGTATAACGTATAACGTATAACGTATAACGTATAACCTATAACGTATAACGTATAACGTATAACGTATAACGTATAACGTATAACGTATAACGTATAACGTATAACGTACAACGTATAACATATAATGTATAACGCATATCCTAGAACTTATGCTGAATAACGTATAACGTATAACGTATAACGTATAACGTATAACGTATAACGTATAACGTATAACGTATAACGTATAACGTATAACGTATAACGTGTGACGTAATAACGTGTAACGTATAACGTATAACGTATAACGTATAACGTATAACCTATAACGTATAACGTATAACGTATAACGTATAACGTATAACGTACAACGTATAACGTACAAAGTATAACGTATAACGTATAACGTATAACGTATAACGTATAACGTACAACGTATAACGTATAACGTATAACGTATAACGTATAACGTATAACGTATAACGTATAACGTATAACGTATAACGTATTACGTATAACGTATAACGTATAACGTATAACGTATAACGTATAAAGTATAACGTATAACGTATAACGTATAACGTATAACGTATAACGTATAACGTATAACGTAGAACGTCTAACGTATAACGTATAACGTATAACGTATAACCTATAACGTATAACGTATAACGTATAACGTATAACGTATAACGTATAACGTATAACGTATAACGTATAACGTATAACGTAAAACGTGTAACGTATAACGTAATACGTATAACGTATAACGTATAACGTACAACGTATAACGTATAACGTATAACGTATAACGTATAACGTATAACGTATAACGTATAACGTACAACGTATAACGTACAACGTATAACGTACAACGTATAACGTACAACGTATAACGTATAACGTGTAACGTATAACGTATAACGTATAACGTATAACGTATAACGTATAACGTATAACGTATAACGTATAACGTATAACGTATAACGTATAACGTATAATGTATAACGTATAACGTATAACGTAATACGTATAACGTATAACGTATAACGTATAACGTACAACGTATAACGTATAACGTATAACGTATAACGTATAACGTATAACGTATAACGTATAACGTATAACGTATAACGTAAAACGTATAACGTATAACGTGTAACGTATAACGTGTAACGTATAACGTATAACGTATAACGTATAACGTATAACGTATAACGTATAACGTATAACGTATAACGTATAACGTATAACGTATAACGTATAACGTATAACGTATAACGTATAACGTATAACGTATAACGTATAACGTATAACGTATAACGTATAACGTGTAACGTATAACGTGTAACGTATAACGTATAACGTATAACGTATAACGTATAACGTATAACGTATAACGTATAACGTATAACGTACAACGTATAACATATAATGTATAACGCATATCCTAGAACTTATGCTGAATAACGTATAACGTATAACGTATAACGTATAACGTATAACGTATAACGTATAACGTATAACGTATAACGTACAACGTATAACGTACAACGTATAACGTATAACGTATAACGTATAACGTATAACGTATAACCTATAACGTATAACGTATAACGTATAACGTATAACGTATAACGTACAACGTATAACGTACAAAGTATAACGTATAACGTATAACGTATAACGTATAACGTATAACGTACAACGTATAACGTATAACGTATAACGTATAACGTATAACGTATAACGTATAACCTATAACGTATAACGTATAACGTATAACGTATAACGTATAACGTATAACGTATAACGTATAACGTATAACGTACAACGTATAACATATAATGTATAACGCATATCCTAGAACTTATGCTGAATAACGTATAACGTATAACGTATAACGTATAACGTATAACGTATAACGTATAACGTATAACGTATAACGTATAACGTATAACGTATAACGTGTGACGTATAACGTGTAACGTATAACGTATAACGTATAACGTATAACGTATAACCTATAACGTATAACGTATAACGTATAACGTATAACGTATAACGTACAACGTATAACGTACAAAGTATAACGTATAACGTATAACGTATAACGTATAACGTATAACGTACAACGTATAACGTATAACGTATAACGTATAACGTATAACGTATAACGTATAACGTATAACGTATAACGTATAACGTATTACGTATAACGTATAACGTATAACGTATAACGTATAACGTATAAAGTATAACGTATAACGTATAACGTATAACGTATAACGTATAACGTATAACGTATAACGTAGAACGTCTAACGTATAACGTATAACGTATAACGTATAACCTATAACGTATAACGTATAACGTATAACGTATAACGTATAACGTATAACGTATAACGTATAACGTATAACGTATAACGTAAAACGTGTAACGTATAACGTAATACGTATAACGTATAACGTATAACGTACAACGTATAACGTATAACGTATAACGTATAACGTATAACGTATAACGTATAACGTATAACGTATAACGTACAACGTATAACGTACAACGTATAACGTACAACGTATAACGTACAACGTATAACGTATAACGTGTAACGTATAACGTATAACGTATAACGTATAACGTATAACGTATAACGTATAACGTATAACGTATAACGTATAACGTATAACGTATAATGTATAACGTATAACGTATAACGTAATACGTATAACGTATAACGTATAACGTATAACGTACAACGTATAACGTATAACGTATAACGTATAACGTATAACGTATAACGTATAACGTATAACGTATAACGTATAACGTAAAACGTATAACGTATATCGTATAACGTATAACGTATAACGTATAACGAATAACGTATAACGTATAACGTATAACGTATAAAGTATAACGTATAACGTATAACGTATAACGTATGACGTAAAACGTAGAACGTATAACGTATAACGTATAACGTATAACGTATAACGTATAACGTATAACGTATAACGTATAACGTATAACGTATAACGTATAACGTATAACGTATAACGTATAACGTATAACGTACAACGAGTTACGTATAACGTATAACGTATAACGTATAACGTATAACGTATAACGTACAACGAGTTACGTATAACGTATAACGTATAACGTATAACGTATAACGTATAACGTATAACGTGCAACGTATAACGTACAACGTATAACGTACAACGTATAACGTACAAAGTATAACGTATAACGTATAACGTATAACGTATAACGTATAACGTATAACGTATAACGTATAACGTATAACGTATAACCTATAATGTATAACGTATAACGTATAACGTATAACGTATAACGTATAACGTATAACGTATAACGTATAACGTATAGCGTATAACGTATATAGTATAGCATATAACGTATAACGTATAACGTATAACGTATAACGTACAACGTATAATGTATAACGTATAACGTACAACGTATAATGTACAACGTATAACGTACAACGTATAACGTACAACGTATAACGTATAACGTATGACGTATAACGTATAAAGTATAACGTATAACGTATAACGTATAACGTATAACGTATAACGTATAACGTATAACGTATAACGTATAACGTATAACGTATAACGTATTACGTATAACGTATAACGTATAACGTATAACGTATAACGTATAACGTATAACGTATAACGTATAACGTATAACGTATAACGTATAACGTATAACGTATAACGTAAAACGTGTAACGTATAACGTAATACGTATAACGTATAACGTATAACGTATAACGTATAACGTATAACGTATAACGTATGACGTATAACGTATAACGTATAACGTATAACGTATAACGTATAACGTATAACGTATAACGTATAACGTATAACGTATAACGTATAACGTATAACGTATAACGTATAACCTATAACGTAATACGTATAACGTATAACGTATAACGTATAACGCATAACGTATAACGTATAACGTATAACGTATAACGTATAACGTATACCGTATAACGTGTAACGTGTAACGTATACCGTATAACGTATAACGTATAACGTATAACGTATAACATATAATGTATAACGCATATCCTAGAACTTGTGCTGAATAACGTATAACGTATAACGTATAACGTATAACGTATAACGTATAACGTATAACGTATAACGTATAACGTATAACGTATAACGTATAACGTATAACGTATAACGTATAACGTATAACGTATAACGTATAACGTATAACGTATAACGTATAACGTATAACGTATAACGCATAACGTATAACATATAATATATAACGCATATCCTAGAACTTATGCCATTTAACGTATAGTGTATAACGTATTACGTATAACGTATAACGTATAACGTATAACGTATAACGTGTAACGTATAACGTATAACGTATAACGTATAACGTATAACCTATAACGTATAACGTATAACGTATAACGTATAACGTATAACGTATAACGTATAACGTGTGACGTATAACGTGTAACGTATAACGTGTAACGTATAACGTATTACGTATAACGTATAACGTATAACGTATAACGTACAACGAGTTACGTATAACGTATAACGTATAACGTATAACGTATAACGTATAACGTACAACGTATAACGTACAAAGTATAACGTATAACGTATAACGTATAACGTATAACGTATAACGTATAACGTATAACGTATAACGTATAACGTATAACGTATAACGTATAACGTATAACGTATAACGTATAACGTATAACGTATAACGTATAACGTATAACGTATAACGTATAACGTATAACGTATAACGTATAAAGTATAACGTATAACGTATAACGTATAACGTATAACGTATAACGTATAACGTATAACGTAGAACGTATAACGTATAACGTATAACGTATAACGTATAACCTATAACGTATAACGTATAACGTATAACGTATAACGTATAACGTATAACGTATAACGTATAACGTATAACGTATAACGTATAACGTATAAAGTATAACGTATAACGTATAACGTATAACGTATAACGTATAACGTAGAACGTATAACGTATAACGTATAACGTATAACGTATAACGTAATACGTATAACGTATAACGTATAACGTATAACGGATAACGTGTAACGTATACCGTGTAACGTATAACGTATAACGTATAACGTATAACGTATAACGTATAACGTATAACGTATAACGTATAACGTATAACGTATAACGTATAACGTATAACGTATAACGTAAAACGTATAACGTATAACGTATAACGTATAACGTATAACGTATAACGTATAACGTATAACGTATAACGTATAACGTATAACGTATAACGTATAACGTTTAACGTATAACGTATAACGTATAACGTATAACGTATAACGTATAACGTATAACGTATAACGTATTACGTATAACGTATAACGTATAACGTATAACGTATAACGTATAACGTATAACGTATAGCGTATAACGTATGTCGTATAGCATATAACGTATAACGTATAACGTTTAACGTACAACGTATAACGTATAACGTATTCCGTTTAACGTATATCGTATAACGTATAACGTATAACGTATAACGTATAACGTATAACGTATAACGTATAACGTATAACGTATAACGTATAACGTATAACGTATTACGTATAACGTATAACGTATAACGTATAACGTATAACGTATAACGTATAACGTATAACGTATAACGTATAACGTAATACGTATAACGTATAACGTATAACGTATAACGTATAACGTATAACGTATAACGTATAACGTATAACGTATAAAGTATAACGTAAAACGTAATACGTATAACGTAATACGTATAACGTATAACGTATAACGTACAACGTATAACGTATAACGTATAACGTATAACGTATAACGTATAACGTATAACGTGTGACGTATAACGTGTAACGTATAACGTATAACGTATAACGTATAACGTATAACCTATAACGTATAACGTATAACGTATAACGTATAACGTATAACGTATAACGTATAACGTACAACGTATAATGTATAACGTATAACGTACAACGTATAACGTACAACGTATAACGTATAACGTACAACGTATAATGTATAACGTATAACGTACAACGTATAACGTACAACGTATAACGTACAACGTATAACGTACAACGTATAACGTATAACGTGTAACTTATAACGTGTAACGTATAACGTATAACGTATAACGTATAACGTATAACGTATAACGTATAACGTATAACGTATAACGTATAACGTATAACGTATAACATATAATATATAACGCATATCCTAGAACTTATGCCGTATAACGTATAGTGTATAACGTATTACGTATAACGTATAACGTATAACGTATAACGTATAACGTGTAACGTATAACGTATAACGTATAACGTATAACGTATAACGTATAACGTATAACGTATAACGTATAACGTATAACGTATAACGTATAACGTATAACGTGTGACGTATAACGTGTAACGTATAACGTATAACGTATAACGTATAACGTATAACGTATAACCTATAACGTATAACGTATAACGTATAACGTATAACGTATAACGTACAACGTATAACGTACAAAGTATAACGTATAACGTATAACGTATAAGGTATAACGTATAACGTATAACGTATAACGTATAACGTATAACGTATAACGTATAACGTATAACGTATAACCTATAACGTATAACGTATAACGTATAACGTATAACGTATAACGTATAACGTATAACGTATAACGTATAAAGTATAACGTATAAAGTATAACGTATAACGTATAACGTATAACGTATAACGTATAACGTAGAACGTCTAACGTATAACGTATAACGTATAACGTATAACCTATAACGTATAACGTATAACGTATAACGTATAACGTATAACGTATAACGTATAACGTATAACGTATAAAGTACAAAGTATAACGTATAACGTATAACGTATAACGTATAACGTAGAACGTATAACGTATAACGTATAACGTATAACGTATAACGTAATACGTATAACGTATAACGTATAACGTATAACGGATAACGTATAACGTATACCGTGTAACGTATAACGTATAACGTATAACGTATAACGTATAACGTATAACGTATAACGTATAACGTATACCGTGTAACGTATAACGTATAACGTATAACGTATAACCGTATAACGTATAACGTATACGTATAACGTATAACGTATAACGTATAACGTATAACGTATTAACGTATAAACGTTATAACGTATAAACGTATAACGTATAACGTATAAGCGTATAACGTATGTCGTATAGCATATAACGTATAACGTATAACGTTTAACTTACAACGTATAACGTATAACGTATACCGTTTACGTATATCCGTATAACGTATAACGTATAACGTATAACGTAAACGTATAACCGTAACAAATAACGTATAACGCAGTATACGTATAACGTATACTAACCGTATATCGTATAAAGTATAACGTAAACTATAACGTATAACCTATGACTATAACGTATAACGTATAACGTATAACGTATAACGTATAACGTATAACGTATAACTATAACGTAATAACGTATAACGTAGTATAACGTTTAAGGACGAAAGTAACGGTATAAACGGATAAGTAACGTATACGTATAACGTATAACGCTATAACGAAAGTAATCGTACGTAAACGTATACTGTATACGTATAACGTATAACGTATAACCTATACGTATAACGTATAACTATAACGTATACGTATAACGTATAACGTAATAACGTAAACGTATACGCATAACGTATAACGTATAACGTAAAACGTATCACGTATAACGTATACCGTATAACGTATAACGTGTACGGATACGTATAAAGGTATAGCGTATAACGTATATCGTATAACGTATAACGTTTAACGTATAACGTATATCGTATAACGTATACGTATAAACGTATAAACGTTATAACGTATAGGCGTATACGTATATCGTATAGCATATAACGTATACGTATAACGTTTAACGGTACAACGTATAACGTATAACGTGTAACGTATAAACGTATAACGTATAACTTATAACGTATAACGTATAACGTATATCGTATAACGAATAACGTATAACCTATAACAAATACGTATAACGTATAACGTATAACGTATGACGCAGAACGTAGAACGTATACGTATAACGTATAAAGTATAACGTAGAACGTATAACGTATAACGTATAACGTATAACGTATAACGTAATACGTATAACGTATAACGTATAACGTATAACGGATAACGTGTAACGTATACCGTGTAACGTATAACGTATAACGTATAACGTATAACGTATAACGTATAACGTATAACGTATAACGTATAACGTATAACGTATAACGTATAACGTATAACGTATAACGTATAACGTATAACGTAAAACGTATAACGTATAACGTATAACGTATAACGTATAACGTATAACGTATAACGTATAACGTATAACGTATAACGTATAACGTTTAACGTATAACGTATAACGTATAACGTATAACGTATAACGTATAACGTATAACGTATAACGTATTACGTATAACGTATAACGTATAACGTATAACGTATAACGTATAACGTATAACGTATAGCGTATAACGTATGTCGTATAGCATATAACGTATAACGTATAACGTTTAACGTACAACGTATAACGTATAACGTATACCGTTTAACGTATATCGTATAACGTATAACGTATAACGTATAACGTATAACGTATAACGTATAACGTATAACGTATAACGTATAACGTATAACGTATAACGTATAACGTATAACGTATAACGTATAACGTATAACGTATAACGTATAACGTATAACGTATAACGTATAACGTATAACGTAATACGTATAACGTATAACGTATAACGTATAACGTATAACGTATAACGTGTGACGTATAACGTGTAACGTATAACGTACAACGTATAACGTACAACGTATAACGTATAACGTGTAACGTATAACGTGTAACGTATAACGTATAACGTATAACGTATAACGTATAACGTATAACGTATAACGTATAACGTATAACATATAATATATAACGCATATCCTAGAACTTATGCCGTATAACGTATAGTGTATAACGTATTACGTATAACGTATAACGTATAACGTATAACGTATAACGTGTAACGTATAACGTATAACGTATAACGTATAACGTATAACGTATAACGTATAACGTATAACGTATAACGTATAACGTATAACGTGTAACGTATAACGTGTGACGTATAACGTGTAACGTATAACGTATAACGTATAACGTATAACGTATAACCTATAACGTATAACGTATAACGTATAACGTATAACGTATAACGTACAACGTATAACGTACAAAGTATAACGTATAACGTATAACGTATAACGTATAACGTATAACGTATATCGTATAACGTATAACGTATAACGTATAACGTATAACGTATAACGTATAACGTATAACGTATAACCTATAACGTATAACGTATAACGTATAACGTATAACGTATAACGTATAACGTATAACGTATAACGTATAACGTATAAAGTATAACGTATAACGTATAACGTATAACGTATAACGTATAACGTATAACGTATAACGTAGAACGTCTAACGTATAACGTATAACGTATAACGTATAACCTATAACGTATAACGTATAACGTATAACGTATAACGTATAACGTATAACGTATAACGTATAACGTATAAAGTATAAAGTATAACGTATAACGTATAACGTATAACGTATAACGTATAACGTTGAACGTATAACGTATAACGTATAACGTATAACGTATAACGTAATACGTATAACGTATAACGTATAACGTATAACGGATAACGTATAACGTATACCGTGTAACGTATAACGTATAACGTATAACGTATAACGTATAACGTATAACGTATAACGTATAACGTATAACGTATAACGTATAACGTATAACGTATAACGTATAACGTATAACGTATAACGTATAACGTATAACGTATAACGTATAACGTATAACGTATAACGTATAACGTATAACGTATAACGTATAACGTATAACGTATAACGTATAACGTATAACGTATAACGTATAACGTATAACGTATAACGTATAACGTATAACGTATAACGTATAACGTATAACGTATAACGTATAACGTATTACGTATAACGTATAACGTATAACGTATAACGTATAACGTATAACGTATAACGTATAACGTGTGACGTATAACGTGTAACGTATAACGTGTAACGTATAACGTATTACGTATAACGTATAACGTATAACGTATAACGTACAACGAGTTACGTATAACGTATAACGTATAACGTATAACGTATAACGTATAACGTACAACGTATAACGTACAAAGTATAACGTATAACGTATAACGTATAACGTATAACGTATAACGTATAACGTATAACGTATAACGTATAACGTATAACCTATGACGTATAACGTATAGCGTATAACGTATAACGTATAACGTATAACGTATAACGTATAACGTATAACGTATAACGTATAACGTATAACGTATAACGTATAACGAATAACGTATAACGTATATCGTATAACGTATAACGTATATCGCATAACGTATAACGTACAACGTATACTGTATAACGTATAACGTATAACGTATAACCTATAACGTATAACGTATAACCTATAACGTAATACGTATAACGTATAACGTATAACGTATAACGTATAACGTATAACGCATAACGTATAACGTATAACGTATAACGTATAACGTATAACGTATACCGTATAACGTATAACGTGTAACGTATAACGTATAAAGTATAGCGTATAACGTATATCGTATAACGTATAACGTTTAACGTATAACGTATAACGTATAACGTATAACGTATAACGTATAACGTATAGCGTATAACGTATATCGTATAGCATATAACGTATAACGTATAACGTATAACGTATAACGTATAACGTATAACGTATAACGTATTACGTATAACGTATAACGTATAACGTATAACGTATAACGTATAACGTATAACGTACAGCGTATAACGTATGTCGTATAGCATATAACGTATAACGTATAACGTTTAACGTACAACGTATAACGTATAACGTATACCGTTTAACGTATATCGTATAACGTATAACGTATAACGTATAACGTATAACGTATAACCTATAACAAATAACGTATAACGTGTAATGTATAACGTATAACGTATAACGTATAACCTATAACGTATAACGTATAACGTATAACGTATAACGTATAACCTATGACGTATAACGTATAACGTATAACGTATAACGTATAACGTATAACGTATAACGTATAACGTATAACGTATAACGTATAACGTATAACGTATAACGAATAACGTATAACGTATATCGTATAACGTATAACGTATATCGCATAACGTATAACGTACAACGTATACTGTATAACGTATAACGTATAACGTATAACCTATAACGTATAACGTATAACCTATAACGTAATACGTATAACGTATAACGTATAACGTATAACGTATAACGCATAACGTATAACGTATAACGTATAACGTATAACGTATAACGTATACCGTATAACGTATAACGTGTAACGTATAACGTATAAAGTATAGCGTATAACGTATATCGTATAACGTATAACGTTTAACGTATAACGTATAACGTATAACGTATAACGTATAACGTATAACGTATAGCGTATAACGTATATCGTATAGCATATAACGTATAACGTATAACGTTTAACGTACAACGTATAACGTATAACGTGTAACGTATAACGTATAACGTATAACGTATAACGTATAACGTATAACGTATATCGTATAACGTATAACGTATAACCTATAACAAATAACGTATAACGTATAACGTATAACGTATGACGTAGAACGTAGAACGTATAACGTATAACGTATAACGTATAACGTATAACGTATAACGTATAACGTATAACGTATAACGTATAACGTATAACGTATAACGTATAACGTATAACGTATAACGTATAACGTATAACGTATAACGTATAACGTATAACGTATAACGTATAACGTATAACGTATAACGTATAACGTATAACGTATAACGTATAACGTATAACGTATAACGTATAACGTATAACGTATAACCTATAACGTAATACGTATAACGTATAACGTATAACGTATAACGTATAACGTATTACGTATAACGTATAACGTATAACGTATAACGTATAACGTATAACGTATAACGTATATCGTATAACGTATAACGTATATCGCATAACGTATAACGTACAACGTATACTGTATAACGTATAACGTATAACGTACAACGTATAACGTATAACGTATAACGTGTGACGTATAACGTGTAACGTATAACGTATAACGTATAACGTATAACGTATAACGTATAACGTATAACGTATAACGTATAACGTATAACGTATAACGTATAACGTAAGACGTATAGCGTATAACGTATATCGTGTAGCATATAACGTATAACGTATAACGTTTAACGTTCAACGTATAACGTATAACGTATACCGTTTAACGTATATCGTATAACGTATAACGTATAAAGTATAACGTATAACGTATAACGTATAACGTATAACGTATAACGTATAACGTAGAACGTAGAACGTATAACGTATAACGTATAACGTATAACGTATAACGTATAACGTATAACGTATAACGTATAACGTATAACGTATAACGTATAACGTATAACGTATAACGTATAACGTATAACGTATAACGTATAACGTATAACGTATAACGTATAACGTATAACGTATAACGTATAACGTATTACGTATAACGTATAACGTATAACGTATAACGTATAACGTATAACGTATAACGTATATCGTATAACGTATAACGTATATCGCATAACGTATAACGTACAACGTATACTGTATAACGTATAACGTATAACGTATAACGTATAACGTATAACGTATAACGTGTGACGTATAACGTGTAACGTATAACGTATAACGTATAACGTATAACGTATAACGTATAACGTATAACGTATAACGTATAACGTATAACGTATAACCTATAACGTATAACGTATAACGTATAACGTATAACGTATAACGTATAACGTATAACGTATAACGTATAACGTATAACGTATAACGTATAACGTATAACGTATAACGTATAACGTATAACGTATAACGTATAACGTATAACGTATATCGTATAACGTATAACGTATATCGCATAACGTATAACGTACAACGTATACTGTATAACGTATAACGTATAACGTATAACCTATAACGTATAACGTATAACCTATAACGTAACACGTATAACGTATAACGTATAACGTATAACGCATAACGTATAACGTATAACGTATAACGTATAACGTATAACGTATACCGTATAACGTATAACGTGTAACGTATAACGTATAAAGTGTAGCGTATAACGTATATCGTATAACGTATAACGTTTAACGTATAACGTATAACGTATAACGTATACCGTTTAACGTATATCGTATAGCGTATAACGTATATCGTATAGCATATAACGTATAACGTATAACGTTTAACGTACAACGTATAACGTATAACGTATACCGTTTAACGTATATCGTATAACGTATAACGTATAACTTATAACGTATAACGTATAACGTATAACGTATAACGTATAACGTATAACGTATAACGTATAACGTATAACGTATAACGTATAACGTATAACGTATATCGTATAACGTATAACGTATATCGCATAACGTATAACGTACAACGTATACTGTATAACGTATAACGTATAACGTATAACCTATAACGTATAACGTATAACCTATAACGTAATACGTATAACGTATAACGTATAACGTATAACGCATAACGTATAACGTATAACGTATAACGTATAACGTATACCGTATAACGTATAACGTATAACGTATAGCGTATAACGTATATCGTGTAGCATATAATGTATAACGTATAACGTTTGACGTACAACGTATAACGTATAACGTATACCGTTTAACGTATATCGTATAGCGTATAACGTATATCGTATAGCATATAACGTATAACGTATAACGTTTAACGTACAACGTATAACGTATAACGTATACCGTTTAACGTATATCGTATAACGTATAACGTATAACTTATAACGTATAACGTATAACGTGTAACGTATAACGTATAACGTATAACGTATAACGTATAACGTATAACGTATAACGTATAACCTAAAACGTGTAACGTATAACGTAATACGTATAACGTATAACGTATAACGTATAACGTATAACGTATAACGTATAACGTACAACGTATAACGTATAACGTATAGCGTATAACGTATATCGTATAGCATATAACGTATAACGGATAACGTTTAACGTACAACGTATAACGTATAACGTATACCGTTTAACGTATATCGTATAACGTATAACGTATAACGTATAACGTATAACGTATAACCTATAACAAATAACGTATAACGTGTAACGTATAACGTATAACGTATAACGTATAACGTACAACGAGTTACGTATAACGTCTAACGTATAACGTATAACGTATAACGTATAACGTATAACGTATAGTGTATAACGTATAACGTATAACTTTTAACGTATAACGTATAACGTATAACGTATAACGTATAACGTATAACGTATAACGTATAACGTATAACGTATAACGTATAACGTATAACGTATAACGTATAACGTATAACGTATAACGTACAACGAGTTACGTATAACGTATAACGTATAACGTATAACGTATAACGTATAACGTATAACGTACAACGTATAACGTACAACCTATAACGTACAACGTATAACGTACAACGTATAACGTATAACGTATAAAGTATAACGTATAACGTATAAAGTATAACGTATAACATATAACGGATAACGTATAACGTACAACGAGTTACGTATAACGTATAACGTATAACGTATAACGTATAACGTATAACGTACAACGTATAACGTACAACGTATAACGTATAACGTGTAACGTATAACGTGTAACGTATAACGTATAACGTATAACGTATAACGTATAACGTATAACGTATAACGTATAACGTATAACGTATAACGTATAACGTATAACGTATAACGTATAACATATAATATATAACGCATATCCTAGAACTTATGCCGTATAACGTATAGTGTATAACGTATTACGTATAACGTATAACGTATAACGTATAACGTATAACGTATAACGTATAACGTATAACGTATAACGTATAACGTATAACGTATAACGTATAACGTATAACCTATAACGTATAACGTATAACGTATAACGTATAACGTATAACGTATAACGTATAACGTATAACGTATAAAGTATAACGTATAACGTATAACGTATAACGTATAACGTATAACGTATAACGTATAACGTAGAACGTATAACGTATAACGTATAACGTATAACGTATAACGTATAACGTATAACGTATAACGTATAGCGTATAACGTATGTCGTATAGCATATAACGTATAACGTATAACGTATAACGTTTAACGTACAACGTATAACGTATAACGTATACCGTTTAACGTATATCGTATAACGTATAACGTATAACGTATAACGTATAACGTATAACGTATAACGTATAACGTATAACGTATAACGTATAACGTATAACGTATAACGTATAACGTATAACGTATAACGTATAACGTATAACGTATAACGTATAACGTATAACGTATAACGTATAACGTATAACGTATAACGTATAACGTATAACGTATAACGTATAACGTAATACGTATAACGTACAACGTATAACGTACAACGTATAACGTATAACGTATTACGTATAACGTATAACGTATAACGTATAACGTATAACGTATAACGTATAACGTATAACGTATAACGTATAACGTATAACGTATAACGTATAACGTATAACCTATAACGTATAACGTATAACGTATAACGTATAACGTATAACGTATAACGTATAACGTATAACGTATAAAGTATAACGTATAACGTATAACGTATAACGTATAACGTATAACGTATAACGTATATCGTATAACGTATAACGTATAACCTATAACAAATAACGTATAACGTATAACGTATAACGTATGACGTAGAACGTAGAACGTATAACGTATAACGTATAACGTATAACGTATAACGTATAACGTATAACGTATAACGTATAACGTATAACGTATAACGTATAACGTATAACGTATAACGTATAACGTATAACGTATAACGTATAACGTATAACGTATAACGTATAACGTATAACGTATAACGTATAACGTATAACGTATAACGTATAACGTATAACGTATAACGTATAACGTATAACGTATAACGTATAACCTATAACGTAATACGTATAACGTATAACGTATAACGTATAACGTATAACGTATTACGTATAACGTATAACGTATAACGTATAACGTATAACGTATAACGTATAACGTATATCGTATAACGTATAACGTATATCGCATAACGTATAACGTACAACGTATACTGTATAACGTATAACGTATAACGTACAACGTATAACGTATAACGTATAACGTGTGACGTATAACGTGTAACGTATAACGTATAACGTATAACGTATAACGTATAACGTATAACGTATAACGTATAACGTATAACGTATAACGTATAACGTATAACGTAAGACGTATAGCGTATAACGTATATCGTGTAGCATATAACGTATAACGTATAACGTTTAACGTTCAACGTATAACGTATAACGTATACCGTTTAACGTATATCGTATAACGTATAACGTATAAAGTATAACGTATAACGTATAACGTATAACGTATAACGTATAACGTATAACGTAGAACGTAGAACGTATAACGTATAACGTATAACGTATAACGTATAACGTATAACGTATAACGTATAACGTATAACGTATAACGTATAACGTATAACGTATAACGTATAACGTATAACGTATAACGTATAACGTATAACGTATAACGTATAACGTATAACGTATAACGTATAACGTATAACGTATTACGTATAACGTATAACGTATAACGTATAACGTATAACGTATAACGTATAACGTATATCGTATAACGTATAACGTATATCGCATAACGTATAACGTACAACGTATACTGTATAACGTATAACGTATAACGTATAACGTATAACGTATAACGTATAACGTGTGACGTATAACGTGTAACGTATAACGTATAACGTATAACGTATAACGTATAACGTATAACGTATAACGTATAACGTATAACGTATAACGTATAACCTATAACGTATAACGTATAACGTATAACGTATAACGTATAACGTATAACGTATAACGTATAACGTATAACGTATAACGTATAACGTATAACGTATAACGTATAACGTATAACGTATAACGTATAACGTATAACGTATAACGTATATCGTATAACGTATAACGTATATCGCATAACGTATAACGTACAACGTATACTGTATAACGTATAACGTATAACGTATAACCTATAACGTATAACGTATAACCTATAACGTAACACGTATAACGTATAACGTATAACGTATAACGCATAACGTATAACGTATAACGTATAACGTATAACGTATAACGTATACCGTATAACGTATAACGTGTAACGTATAACGTATAAAGTGTAGCGTATAACGTATATCGTATAACGTATAACGTTTAACGTATAACGTATAACGTATAACGTATACCGTTTAACGTATATCGTATAGCGTATAACGTATATCGTATAGCATATAACGTATAACGTATAACGTTTAACGTACAACGTATAACGTATAACGTATACCGTTTAACGTATATCGTATAACGTATAACGTATAACTTATAACGTATAACGTATAACGTATAACGTATAACGTATAACGTATAACGTATAACGTATAACGTATAACGTATAACGTATAACGTATAACGTATATCGTATAACGTATAACGTATATCGCATAACGTATAACGTACAACGTATACTGTATAACGTATAACGTATAACGTATAACCTATAACGTATAACGTATAACCTATAACGTAATACGTATAACGTATAACGTATAACGTATAACGCATAACGTATAACGTATAACGTATAACGTATAACGTATACCGTATAACGTATAACGTATAACGTATAGCGTATAACGTATATCGTGTAGCATATAATGTATAACGTATAACGTTTGACGTACAACGTATAACGTATAACGTATACCGTTTAACGTATATCGTATAGCGTATAACGTATATCGTATAGCATATAACGTATAACGTATAACGTTTAACGTACAACGTATAACGTATAACGTATACCGTTTAACGTATATCGTATAACGTATAACGTATAACTTATAACGTATAACGTATAACGTGTAACGTATAACGTATAACGTATAACGTATAACGTATAACGTATAACGTATAACGTATAACCTAAAACGTGTAACGTATAACGTAATACGTATAACGTATAACGTATAACGTATAACGTATAACGTATAACGTATAACGTACAACGTATAACGTATAACGTATAGCGTATAACGTATATCGTATAGCATATAACGTATAACGGATAACGTTTAACGTACAACGTATAACGTATAACGTATACCGTTTAACGTATATCGTATAACGTATAACGTATAACGTATAACGTATAACGTATAACCTATAACAAATAACGTATAACGTGTAACGTATAACGTATAACGTATAACGTATAACGTACAACGAGTTACGTATAACGTCTAACGTATAACGTATAACGTATAACGTATAACGTATAACGTATAACGTATAGTGTATAACGTATAACGTATAACTTTTAACGTATAACGTATAACGTATAACGTATAACGTATAACGTATAACGTATAACGTATAACGTATAACGTATAACGTATAACGTATAACGTATAACGTATAACGTATAACGTACAACGAGTTACGTATAACGTATAACGTATAACGTATAACGTATAACGTATAACGTATAACGTACAACGTATAACGTACAACCTATAACGTACAACGTATAACGTACAACGTATAACGTATAACGTATAAAGTATAACGTATAACGTATAAAGTATAACGTATAACATATAACGGATAACGTATAACGTACAACGAGTTACGTATAACGTATAACGTATAACGTATAACGTATAACGTATAACGTACAACGTATAACGTACAACGTATAACGTATAACGTGTAACGTATAACGTGTAACGTATAACGTACTAACGTATAACGTATAACGTATAACGTATAACGTATAACGTATAACGTATAACGTATAACGTATAACGTATAACGTATAACATATAATATATAACGCATATCCTAGAACTTATGCCGTATAACGTATAGTGTATAACGTATTACGTATACGTATAACGTATAACGTATAACTATAACGTATAACGTACGTATAACGTATAACGTATAACGTATAACGTATAACGTATAAACGTATAACGTATAACGTATAACGTATAACGTATAACGTATAACGTATAACGTATAACGTATAACGTATAACGTATAAAGTATAACGTATAACGTATAACGTATAACGTATAACGTATAACGTATAACGTATAACGTAGAACGTATAACGTATAACGTATAACGTATAACGTATAACGTATAACGTATAACGTATAACGTATAGCGTATAACGTATGTCGTATAGCATATAACGTATAACGTATAACGTATAACGTTTAACGTACAACGTATAACGTATAACGTATACCGTTTAACGTATATCGTATAACGTATAACGTATAACGTATAACGTATAACGTATAACGTATAACGTATAACGTATAACGTATAACGTATAACGTATAACGTATAACGTATAACGTATAACGTATAACGTATAACGTATAACGTATAACGTATAACGTATAACGTATAACGTATAACGTATAACGTATAACGTATAACGTATAACGTATAACGTATAACGTAATACGTATAACGTACAACGTATAACGTACAACGTATAACGTACAACGTATAACGTATAACGTGTAACGTATAACGTGTAACGTATAACGTATAACGTATAAAGTATAACGTATAACGTATAACGTATAACGTATAACGTATAACGTATAACGTATAACGTATAACGTATAACGTATAACGTATAACGTATAACGTATAACGTATAACGTGTGACGTATAACGTGTAACGTATAACGTGTAACGTATAACGTATTACGTATAACGTATAACGTATAACGTATAACGTACAACGAGTTACGTATAACGTATAACGTATAACGTATAACGTATAACGTATAACGTATAACGTACAACGTATAACGTACAAAGTATAACGTACAAAGTATAACGTATAACGTATAACGTATAACGTATAACGTATAACGTATAACGTATAACGTATAACGTATAACGTATAACGTATAACGTATAACGTATAACGTATAACGTATAACGTATAACGTATAACCTATAACGTATAACGTATAACGTATAACGTATAACGTATAACGTATAACGTATAACGTATAACGTATAAAGTATAACGTATAACGTATAACGTATAACGTATAACGTATAACGTATAACGTATAACGTAGAACGTCTAACGTATAACGTATAACGTATAACGTATAACCTATAACGTATAACGTATAACGTATAACGTATAACGTATAACGTAATACGTATAACGTACAACGTATAACGTAGAACGTATAACGTACAACGTATAACGTATAACGTGTAACGTATAACGTGTAACGTATAACGTATAACGTATAACGTATAACGTATAACGTATAACGTATAACGTATAACGTATAACGTATAACATATAATATATAACGCATATCCTAGAACTTATGCCGTATAACGTATAGTGTATAACGTATTACGTATAACGTATAACGTATAACGTATAACGTATAACGTGTAACGTATAACGTATAACGTATAACGTATAACCTATAACGTATAACGTATAACGTAGAACGTATAACGTATAACGTATAACGTATAACGTATAACGTATAACGTATAACGTATAAACGTATAACGTATAACGTATAAAGTATAACGTATAACGTATAACGTATAACGTATAACGTATAACGTATAACGTAGAACGTATAACGTATAACGTATAACGTATAACGTATAACGTATAACGTATAACGTATAACGTATAGCGTATAACGTATGTCGTATAGCATATAACGTATAACGTATAACGTTTAACGTACAACGTATAACGTATAACGTATACCGTTTAACGTATATCGTATAACGTATAACGTGTAACGTATAACGTATAACGTATAACGTATAACGTATAACGTATAACGTATAACGTATAACGTATAACGTATAACGTATAACGTATAACGTATAACGTATAACGTATAACGTATAACGTATAACGTATAACGTATAACGTATAACGTATAACGTATAACGTATAACGTAATACGTATAGCGTACAACGTATAACGTACAACGTATAACGTACAACGTATAACGTATAACGTGTAACGTATAACGTGTAACGTATAACGTATAACGTATAACGTATAACGTATAACGTATAACGTATAACGTATAACGTATAACGTATAACGTATAACGTATAACGTATAACATATAATATATAACGCATATCCTAGAACTTATGCCGTATAACATATAGTGTATAACGTATTACGTATAACGTATAACGTATAACGTATAACGTATAACGTGTAACGTATAAACGTATAACGTATAACGTAAGTAACGTATAACGTATAACGTATAACGTATAACGTATAACGTATAACGTATAACGTATAACGTATAACGTATAACGTATAACGTGTGACGTATAACGTGTAACGTATAACGTGTAACGTATAACGTATTACGTATAACGTATAACGTATAACGTATAACGTACAACGAGTTACGTATAACGTATAACGTATAACGTATAACGTACAACGTATAACGTACAAAGTATAACGTATAACGTATAACGTATAACGTATAACGTATAACGTATAACGTATAACGTATAACGTATAACGTATAACGTATAACGTATAACGTATAACGTATAACGTATAACGTATAACGTAGAACGTATAACGTATAACGTATAACGTATAACGTATAACGTAATACGTATAACGTATAACGTATAACGTATAACGGATAACGTATAACGTATACCGTGTAACGTATAACGTATAACGTATAACGTATAACGTATAACGTATAACGTATAACGTATAACGTATAACGTATAACGTATAACGTATAACGTATAACGTATAACGTATAACGTATAACGTATAACGTATAACGTATAACGTATAACGTATAACGTATAACGTATAACGTATAACGTATAACGTATAACGTATAACGTATAACGTATAACGTATAACGTATAACGTATAACGTATAACGTATAACGTATAACGTATAACGTATAACGTATAACGTATAACGTATAACGTATAACGTATAACGTATAACGTATAACGTATAACGTATAACGTATAACGTATAACGTATAACGTATAACGTATAACGTATAACGTATAACGTATAACGTATAACGTATAACGTATAACGTATAACGTATAACGTATAACGTATAACGTATAACGTAATACGTATAACGTATAACGTATAACGTATAACGTATAACGTATAACGTATAACGTATAACGTATAACGTATAACGTAAAACGTGTAACGTATAACGTAATACGTATAACGTATAACGTATAACGTACAACGTATAACGTATAACGTATAACGTACAACGTATAATGTATAACGTATAACGTATAACGTATAACGTATAACGTATAACGTATAGCGTATAACGTATGTCGTATAGCATATAACGTATAACGTATAACGTTTAACGTACAACGTATAACGTATAACGTATACCGTTTAACGTATATCGTATAACGTATAACGTATAACGTATAACGTATAACGTATAACCTATAACAAATAACGTATAACGTGTAACGTATAACGTATAACGTATAACGTATAACCTATAACGTATAACGTATAACGTATAACGTATAACGTATAACGTATAACGTATAACGTATAACGTATAACGTATAACGTATAACGTATAACGTATAACGTATAACGTATAACGTATAACGTATAACGTATAACGTATAACGTATAACGTATAACGTATAACGTATAACGTATATCGTATAACGTATAACGTATATCGCATAACGTATAACCTATAACAAATAACGTATAACGTGTAACGTATAACGTATAACGTATAACGTATAACCTATAACGTATAACGTATAACGTATAACGTATAACGTATAACGTATAACGTATAACGTAATACGTATAGCGTACAACGTATAACGTACAACGTATAACGTACAACGTACAACGTATAACGTATAACGTGTAACGTATAACGTGTAACGTATAACGTATAACGTATAACGTATAACGTATAACGTATAACGTATAACGTATAACGTATAACGTATAACGTATAACGTATAACATATAATATATAACGCATATCCTAGAACTTATGCCGTATAACATATAGTGTATAACGTATTACGTATAACGTATAACGTATAACGTATAACGTATAACGTGTAACGTATAACGTATAACGTATAACGTATAACGTATAACGTATAACGTATAACGTATAACGTATAACGTATAACGTATAACGTATAACGTATAACGTATAACGTGTGACGTATAACGTGTAACGTATAACGTGTAACGTATAACGTATTACGTATAACGTATAACGTATAACGTATAACGTACAACGAGTTACGTATAACGTATAACGTATAACGTATAACGTATAACGTATAACGTACAACGTATAACGTACAAAGTATAACGTATAACGTATAACGTATAACGTATAACGTATAACGTATAACGTATAACGTATAACGTATAAAGTATAACGTATAACGTATAACGTATAACGTATAACCTATAACGTATAACGTATAACGTATAACGTATAACGTATAACGTATAACGTATAACGTATAACGTATAAAGTACAATGTATAACGTATAACGTATAACGTATAACGTATAACGTATAACGTAGAACGTCTAACGTAGAACGTATAACGTATAACGTATAACCTATAACGTATAACGTACAACGTATAACGTATAACGTATAACGTATAACGTATAACGTATAACGTATAACGTATAAAGTATAACGTATAACGTATAACGTATAACGTATAACGTATAACGTAGAACGTATAACGTATAACGTATAACGTATAACGTATAACGTAATACGTATAACGTATAACGTATAACGTATAACGGATAACGTATAACGTATACCGTGTAACGTATAACGTATAACGTATAACGTATAACGTATAACGTATAACGTATAACGTATAACGTATAACGTATAACGTATAACGTATAACGTATAACGTATAACGTATAACGTATAACGTATAACGTATAACGTATAACGTATAACGTATAACGTATAACGTATAACGTATAACGTATAACGTATAACGTATAACGTATAACGTATAACGTATAACGTATAACGTATAACGTATAACGTATAACGTATAACGTATAACGTATAACGTATAACGTATAACATATAACGTATAACGTATAACGTATAACGTATAACGTATAACGTATAACGTATAACGTATAACGTAATACGTATAACGTATAACGTATAACGTATAACGTATAACGTATAACGTATAACGTATAACGTATAACGTATAACGTAAAACGTGTAACGTATAACGTAATACGTATAACGTATAACGTATAACGTACAACGTATAACGTATAACGTATAACGTACAACGTATAATGTATAACGTATAACGTATAACGTATAACGTATAACGTATAACGTATAGCGTATAACGTATGTCGTATAGCATATAACGTATAACGTATAACGTTTAACGTACAACGTATAACGTATAACGTATACCGTTTAACGTATATCGTATAACGTATAACGTATAACGTATAACGTATAACGTATAACCTATAACAAATAACGTATAACGTGTAACGTATAACGTATAACGTATAACGTATAACCTATAACGTATAACGTATAACGTATAACGTATAACGTATAACGTATAACGTATAACGTATAACGTATAACGTATAACGTATAACGTATAACGTATAACGTATAACGTATAACGTATAACGTATAACGTATAACGTATAACGTATAACGTATAACGTATAACGTATATCGTATAACGTATAACGTATATCGCATAACGTATAACGTACAACGTATACTGTATAACGTATAACGTATAACGTATAACCTATAACATATAACGTATAACCTATAACGTAATACGTATAACGTATAACGTATAACGTATAACGTATAACGCATAACGTATAACGTATAACGTATAACGTATAACGTATAACGTATACCGTATAACGTATAACGTGTAACGTATAACGTATAAAGTATAGCGTATAACGTATATCGTATAACGTATAACGTTTAACGTATAACGTATAACGTATAACGTATAACGTATAACGTATAACGTATAGCGTATAACGTATATCGTATAGCATATAACGTATAACGTATAACGTTTAACGTACAACGTATAACGTATAACGTGTAACGTATAACGTATAACGTATAACGTATAACGTATAACGTATAACGTATATCGTATAACGTATAACGTATAACCTATAACAAATAACGTATAACGTATAACGTATAACGTATGACGTAGAACGTAGAACGTATAACGTATAACGTATAACGTATAACGTATAACGTATAACGTATAACGTATAACGTATAACGTATAACGTATAACGTATAACGTATAACGTATAACGTATAACGTATAACGTATAACGTATAACGTATAACGTATAACGTATAACGTATAACGTATAACGTATAACGTATAACGTATAACGTATAACGTATAACGTATAACGTATAACGTATAACGTATAACGTATAACGTATAACGTATAACGTATAACGTATAACATATAACGTATAACGTATAACGTATTACGTATAACGTATAACGTATAACGTATAACGTATAACGTATAACGTATAACGTATATCGTATAACGTATAACGTATATCGCATAACGTATAACGTACAACGTATACTGTATAACGTATAACGTATAACGTATAACGTATAACGTATAACGTATAACGTGTGACGTATAACTTGTAACGTATAACGTATAACGTATAACGTATAACGTATAACGTATAACGTATAACGTATAACGTATAACGTATAACGTATAACGTATAACGTATAACGTATAACGTATAACGTATAACGTATAACGTATAACGTATAACGTTTAACGTATAACGTATAACGTATAACGTATAACGTATAACGTATAACGTATAACGTATATCGTATAACGCATAACGTATCTCGCATAACGTATAACGTACAACGTATACTGTATAACGTATAACGTATAACGTATAACCTATAACGTATAACGTATAACCTATAACGTAATACGTATAACGTATAACGTATAACGTATAACGTATAACGCATAACGTATAACGTATAACGTATAACGTATAACGTGTAACGTATACCGTATAACGTATAACGTGTAACGTATAACGTATAAAGTGTAGCGTATAACGTATATCGTATAACGTATAACGTTTAACGTATAACGTATAACGTATAACGTATAACGTATAACGTATAACGTATAACGTATAGCGTATAACGTATATCGTGTAGCATATAACGTATAACGTATAACGTTTAACGTTCAACGTATAACGTATAACGTATACCGTTTAACGTATATCGTATAACGTATAACGTATAAAGTATAACGTATAACGTATAACGTATAACGTATAACGTATAACGTATAACGTAGAACGTATAACGTATAACGTATAACGTATAACGTATAACGTATAGCGTATAACGTATAACGTATAACGTATAACGTATAACGTATAACGTATAACGTATAACGTATAACGTATAACGTATAACGTATAACGTATAACGTATAACGTATAACGTATAACGTATAACGTATAACGTATAACGTATAACGTATAACGTATAACGTATAACGTATAACGTATAACGTATAACGTATAACGTAAAACGTGTAACGTATAACGTAATACGTATAACGTACAACGTATAACGTATAACGTATAACGTATAACGTATAACGTATAACGTATAACGTATAACGTATAACGTATAACGTATAACGTATAACGTATAACGTATAACGTATAACGTATAACGTATAACGTATAACCTATAACGTAATACGTATAACGTATAACGTATAACGTATAACGTATAACGTGTAACGTATAACGTATAACGTATAACGTATAACGTATAACGTTTAACGTATAACGTATAACGTATAACGTATAACGTATAACGTATAACGTATAACGTATATCGTATAACGCATAACGTATATCGCATAACGTATAACGTACAACGTATACTGTATAACGTATAACGTATAACGTATAACCTATAACGTATAACGTATAACCTATAACGTAATACGTATAACGTATAACGTATAACGTATAACGCATAACGTATAACGTATAACGTATAACGTATAACGTATACCGTATAACGTGTAACGTGTAACGTATACCGTATAACGTATAACGTATAACGTATAACGTATAACATATAATGTATAACGCATATCCTAGAACTTATGCTGAATAACGTATAACGTATAACGTATAACGTATAACGTATAACGTATAACGTATAACGTATAACGTATAACGTATAACGTATAACGTATAACGTATAACGTATAACGTATAACGTATAACGTATAACGTATAACGTATAACGTATAACGTATAACGTATAACGTATAACGTATAACGTATAACGTATAACGTATAACGTATAACGTATAACGTATAACGTATAACGTATAACGTGTGACGTATAACGTGTAACGTATAACGTGTAACGTATAACGTATTACGTATAACGTATAACGTATAACGTATAACGTATAACGTATAACGTATAACGTATAACGTATAACGTATAACGTATAACGTATAACGTATAACGTATAACGTGTGACGTATAACGTGTAACGTATAACGTGTAACGTATAACGTATTACGTATAACGTATAACGTATAACGTATAACGTATAACGTACAACGAGTTACGTATAACGTATAACGTATAACGTATAACGTATAACGTATAACGTATAACGTATAACGTATAACGTATAAAGTATAACGTATAACGTATAACGTATAACGTATAACGTATAACGTATAACGTATAACGTATAACGTAGAACGTATAACGTATAACGTATAACGTATAACGTATAACCTATAACGTATAACGTATAACGTATAACGTATAACGTATAACGTATAACGTATAACGTATAACGTATAACGTATAAAGTATAACGTATAACGTATAACGTATCACGTATAACGTATAACGTAGAACGTAGAACGTATAACGTATAACGTATAACGTATAACGTATAACGTATAACGTATAACGTATAACGTATAACGTATAACGTATAACGTATAACGTATAACGTATTACGTATAACGTATAACGTATAACGTATAACGTATAACGTATAACGTATAACGTATAGCGTATAACGTATGTCGTATAGCATATAACGTATAACGTGTAACGTTTAACGTACAACGTATAACGTATAACATATACCGTTTAACGTATATCGTATAACGTATAACGTATAACGTATAACGTATAACGTATAACGTATAACGTATAACGTATAACGTATAACGTATAACGTATAACGTATAACGTATAACGTATAACGTATAACGTATAACGTATAACGTATAACGTATAACGTATAACGTATAACGTATAACGTATAACGTATAACGTATAACGTATAACGTATAACGTAATACGTATAACGTATAACGTATAACGTATAACGTATAACGTATAACGTATAACGTATAACGTATAACGTATAACGTAAAACGTGTAACGTATAACGTAATACGTATAACGTATAACGTATAACGTATAACGTATAACGTATAACGTATAACGTGTAACGTATAACGTATAACGTATAACGTATAACGTATAACGTATAACGTATAACGTATAACGTATAACGTATAACGTATAACGTATAACGTATAACGTGTGACGTATAACGTGTAACGTATAACGTGTAACGTATAACGTATTACGTATAACGTATAACGTATAACGTATAACGTACAACGAGTTACGTATAACGTATAACGTATAACGTATAACGTATAACGTATAACGTATAACGTATAACGTGTGACGTATAACGTGTAACGTATAACGTGTAACGTATAACGTATTACGTATAACGTATAACGTATAACGTATAACGTACAACGAGTTACGTATAACGTATAACGTATAACGTATAACGTATAACGTATAACGTACAACGTATAACGTACAAAGTATATCGCATAACGTATAACGTACAACGTATACTGTATAACGTATAACGTATAACGTATAACCTATAACATATAACGTATAACCTATAACGTAATACGTATAACGTATAACGTATAACGTATAACGTATAACGCATAACGTATAACGTATAACGTATAACGTATAACGTATAACGTATACCGTATAACGTATAACGTGTAACGTATAACGTATAAAGTATAGCGTATAACGTATATCGTATAACGTATAACGTTTAACGTATAACGTATAACGTATAACGTATAACGTATAACGTATAACGTATAGCGTATAACGTATATCGTATAGCATATAACGTATAACGTATAACGTTTAACGTACAACGTATAACGTATAACGTGTAACGTATAACGTATAACGTATAACGTATAACGTATAACGTATAACGTATATCGTATAACGTATAACGTATAACCTATAACAAATAACGTATAACGTATAACGTATAACGTATGACGTAGAACGTAGAACGTAGAACGTATAACGTATAACGTATAACGTATAACGTATAACGTATAACGTATAACGTATAACGTATAACGTATAACGTATAACGTATAACGTATAACGTATAACGTATAACGTATAACGTATAACGTATAACGTATAACGTATAACGTATAACGTATAACGTATAACGTATAACGTATAACGTATAACGTATAACGTATAACGTATAACGTATAACGTATAACGTATAACGTATAACGTATAACGTATAACGTATAACATATAACGTATAACGTATAACGTATTACGTATAACGTATAACGTATAACGTATAACGTATAACGTATAACGTATAACGTATATCGTATAACGTATAACGTATATCGCATAACGTATAACGTACAACGTATACTGTATAACGTATAACGTATAACGTATAACGTATAACGTATAACGTATAACGTATAACGTGTGACGTATAACTTGTAACGTATAACGTATAACGTATAACGTATAACGTATAACGTATAACGTATAACGTATAACGTATAACGTATAACGTATAACGTATAACGTATAACGTATAACGTATAACGTATATCGTATAACGCATAACGTATCTCGCATAACGTATAACGTACAACGTATACTGTATAACGTATAACGTATAACGTATAACCTATAACGTATAACGTATAACCTATAACGTAATACGTATAACGTATAACGTATAACGTATAACGTATAACGCATAACGTATAACGTATAACGTATAACGTATAACGTGTAACGTATACCGTATAACGTATAACGTGTAACGTATAACGTATAAAGTGTAGCGTATAACGTATATCGTATAACGTATAACGTTTAACGTATAACGTATAACGTATAACGTATAACGTATAACGTATAACGTATAACGTATAGCGTATAACGTATATCGTGTAGCATATAACGTATAACGTATAACGTTTAACGTTCAACGTATAACGTATAACGTATACCGTTTAACGTATATCGTATAACGTATAACGTATAAAGTATAACGTATAACGTATAACGTATAACGTATAACGTATAACGTATAACGTAGAACGTATAACGTATAACGTATAACGTATAACGTATAACGTATAGCGTATAACGTATAACGTATAACGTATAACGTATAACGTATAACGTATAACGTATAACGTATAACGTATAACGTATAACGTATAACGTATAACGTATAACGTATAACGTATAACGTATAACGTATAACGTATAACGTATAACGTATAACGTATAACGTATAACGTATAACGTATAACGTATAACGTATAACGTAAAACGTGTAACGTATAACGTAATACGTATAACGTACAACGTATAACGTATAACGTATAACGTATAACGTATAACGTATAACGTATAACGTATAACGTATAACGTATAACGTATAACGTATAACGTATAACGTATAACGTATAACGTATAACGTATAACGTATAACCTATAACGTAATACGTATAACGTATAACGTATAACGTATAACGTATAACGTATAACGTATAACGTATAACGTATAACGTATAACGTATAACGTTTAACGTATAACGTATAACGTATAACGTATAACGTATAACGTATAACGTATAACGTATATCGTATAACGCATAACGTATATCGCATAACGTATAACGTACAACGTATACTGTATAACGTATAACGTATAACGTATAACCTATAACGTATAACGTATAACCTATAACGTAATACGTATAACGTATAACGTATAACGTATAACGCATAACGTATAACGTATAACGTATAACGTATAACGTATACCGTATAACGTGTAACGTGTAACGTATACCGTATAACGTATAACGTATAACGTATAACGTATAACATATAATGTATAACGCATATCCTAGAACTTATGCTGAATAACGTATAACGTATAACGTATAACGTATAACGTATAACGTATAACGTATAACGTATAACGTATAACGTATAACGTATAACGTATAACGTATAACGTATAACGTATAACGTATAACGTATAACGTATAACGTATAACGTATAACGTATAACGTATAACGTATAACGTAAAACGTGTAACGTATAACGTAATACGTATAACGTACAACGTATAACGTATAACGTATAACGTATAACGTATAACGTATAACGTATAACGTATAACGTATAACGTATAACGTATAACGTATAACGTATAACGTATAACGTATAACGTATAACGTATAACGTATAACGTATAACGTGTGACGTATAACGTGTAACGTATAACGTGTAACGTATAACGTATTACGTATAACGTATAACGTATAACGTATAACGTATAACGTATAACGTATAACGTATAACGTATAACGTATAACGTATAACGTATAACGTATAACGTATAACGTGTGACGTATAACGTGTAACGTATAACGTGTAACGTATAACGTATTACGTATAACGTATAACGTATAACGTATAACGTATAACGTATAACGTATAACGTATAACGTATAACGTATAACGTATAACGTGTGACGTATAACGTGTAACGTATAACGTGTAACGTATAACGTATTACGTATAACGTATAACGTATAACGTATAACGTATAACGTACAACGAGTTACGTATAACGTATAACGTATAACGTATAACGTATAACGTATAACGTATAACGTATAACGTATAACGTATAAAGTATAACGTATAACGTATAACGTATAACGTATAACGTATAACGTATAACGTATAACGTATAACGTAGAACGTATAACGTATAACGTATAACGTATAACGTATAACCTATAACGTATAACGTATAACGTATAACGTATAACGTATAACGTATAACGTATAACGTATAACGTATAACGTATAAAGTATAACGTATAACGTATAACGTATAACGTATAACGTATAACGTAGAACGTAGAACGTATAACGTATAACGTATAACGTATAACGTATAACGTATAACGTATAACGTATAACGTATAACGTATAACGTATAACGTATAACGTATAACGTATTACGTATAACGTATAACGTATAACGTATAACGTATAACGTATAACGTATAACGTATAGCGTATAACGTATGTCGTATAGCATATAACGTATAACGTGTAACGTTTAACGTACAACGTATAACGTATAACATATACCGTTTAACGTATATCGTATAACGTATAACGTATAACGTATAACGTATAACGTATAACGTATAACGTATAACGTATAACGTATAACGTATAACGTATAACGTATAACGTATAACGTATAACGTATAACGTATAACGTATAACGTATAACGTATAACGTATAACGTATAACGTATAACGTATAACGTATAACGTATAACGTATAACGTAATACGTATAACGTATAACGTATAACGTATAACGTATAACGTATAACGTATAACGTATAACGTATAACGTATAACGTAAAACGTGTAACGTATAACGTAATACGTATAACGTATAACGTATAACGTATAACGTATAACGTATAACGTATAACGTGTAACGTATAACGTATAACGTATAACGTATAACGTATAACGTATAACGTATAACGTATAACGTATAACGTATAACGTATAACGTATAACGTATAACGTGTGACGTATAACGTGTAACGTATAACGTGTAACGTATAACGTATTACGTATAACGTATAACGTATAACGTATAACGTACAACGAGTTACGTATAACGTATAACGTATAACGTATAACGTATAACGTATAACGTATAACGTATAACGTGTGACGTATAACGTGTAACGTATAACGTGTAACGTATAACGTATTACGTATAACGTATAACGTATAACGTATAACGTACAACGAGTTACGTATAACGTATAACGTATAACGTATAACGTATAACGTATAACGTACAACGTATAACGTACAAAGTATATCGCATAACGTATAACGTACAACGTATACTGTATAACGTATAACGTATAACGTATAACCTATAACATATAACGTATAACCTATAACGTAATACGTATAACGTATAACGTATAACGTATAACGTATAACGCATAACGTATAACGTATAACGTATAACGTATAACGTATAACGTATACCGTATAACGTATAACGTGTAACGTATAACGTATAAAGTATAGCGTATAACGTATATCGTATAACGTATAACGTTTAACGTATAACGTATAACGTATAACGTATAACGTATAACGTATAACGTATAGCGTATAACGTATATCGTATAGCATATAACGTATAACGTATAACGTTTAACGTACAACGTATAACGTATAACGTGTAACGTATAACGTATAACGTATAACGTATAACGTATAACGTATAACGTATATCGTATAACGTATAACGTATAACCTATAACAAATAACGTATAACGTATAACGTATAACGTATGACGTAGAACGTAGAACGTATAACGTATAACGTATAACGTATAACGTATAACGTATAACGTATAACGTATAACGTATAACGTATAACGTATAACGTATAACGTATAACGTATAACGTATAACGTATAACGTATAACGTATAACGTATAACGTATAACGTATAACGTATAACGTATAACGTATAACGTATAACGTATAACGTATAACGTATAACGTATAACGTATAACGTATAACGTATAACGTATAACGTATAACGTATAACATATAACGTATAACGTATAACGTATTACGTATAACGTATAACGTATAACGTATAACGTATAACGTATAACGTATAACGTATATCGTATAACGTATAACGTATATCGCATAACGTATAACGTACAACGTATACTGTATAACGTATAACGTATAACGTATAACGTATAACGTATAACGTATAACGTGTGACGTATAACTTGTAACGTATAACGTATAACGTATAACGTATAACGTATAACGTATAACGTATAACGTATAACGTATAACGTATAACGTATAACGTATAACGTATAACGTATAACGTATAACGTATAACGTATAACGTATAACGTTTAACGTATAACGTATAACGTATAACGTATAACGTATAACGTATAACGTATAACGTATATCGTATAACGCATAACGTATCTCGCATAACGTATAACGTACAACGTATACTGTATAACGTATAACGTATAACGTATAACCTATAACGTATAACGTATAACCTATAACGTAATACGTATAACGTATAACGTATAACGTATAACGTATAACGCATAACGTATAACGTATAACGTATAACGTATAACGTGTAACGTATACCGTATAACGTATAACGTGTAACGTATAACGTATAAAGTGTAGCGTATAACGTATATCGTATAACGTATAACGTTTAACGTATAACGTATAACGTATAACGTATAACGTATAACGTATAACGTATAACGTATAGCGTATAACGTATATCGTGTAGCATATAACGTATAACGTATAACGTTTAACGTTCAACGTATAACGTATAACGTATACCGTTTAACGTATATCGTATAACGTATAACGTATAAAGTATAACGTATAACGTATAACGTATAACGTATAACGTATAACGTATAACGTAGAACGTATAACGTATAACGTATAACGTATAACGTATAACGTATAGCGTATAACGTATAACGTATAACGTATAACGTATAACGTATAACGTATAACGTATAACGTATAACGTATAACGTATAACGTATAACGTATAACGTATAACGTATAACGTATAACGTATAACGTATAACGTATAACGTATAACGTATAACGTATAACGTATAACGTATAACGTATAACGTATAACGTATAACGTAAAACGTGTAACGTATAACGTAATACGTATAACGTACAACGTATAACGTATAACGTATAACGTATAACGTATAACGTATAACGTATAACGTATAACGTATAACGTATAACGTATAACGTATAACGTATAACGTATAACGTATAACGTATAACGTATAACGTATAACCTATAACGTAATACGTATAACGTATAACGTATAACGTATAACGTATAACGTATAACGTATAACGTATAACGTATAACGTATAACGTATAACGTTTAACGTATAACGTATAACGTATAACGTATAACGTATAACGTATAACGTATAACGTATATCGTATAACGCATAACGTATATCGCATAACGTATAACGTACAACGTATACTGTATAACGTATAACGTATAACGTATAACCTATAACGTATAACGTATAACCTATAACGTAATACGTATAACGTATAACGTATAACGTATAACGCATAACGTATAACGTATAACGTATAACGTATAACGTGTAACGTATACCGTATAACGTATAACGTGTAACGTATAACGTATAAAGTGTAGCGTATAACGTATATCGTATAACGTATAACGTTTAACGTATAACGTATAACGTATAACGTATAACGTATAACGTATAACGTATAACGTATAGCGTATAACGTATATCGTGTAGCATATAACGTATAACGTATAACGTTTAACGCTCAACGTATAACGTATAACGTATACCGTTTAACGTATATCGTATAATGTATAACGTATAAAGTATAACGTATAACGTATAACGTATAACGTATAACGTATAACGTATAACGTAGAACGTATAACGTATAACGTATAACGTATAACGTATAACGTATAACGTATAACGTATAACGTATAACGTATAACGTATAACGTATAACGTATAACGTATAACGTATAACGTATAACGTATAACGTATAACGTATAACGTATAACGTATAACGTATAACGTATAACGTATACCGTATAACGTATAACGTGTAACGTATAACGTATAAAGTATAGCGTATAACGTATATCGTATAACGTATAACGTTTAACGTATAACGTATAACGTATAACGTATAACGTATAACGTATAACGTATAGCGTATAACGTATATCGTATAGCATATAACGTATAACGTATAACGTTTAACGTACAACGTATAACGTATAACGTGTAACGTATAACGTATAACGTATAACGTATAACGTATAACGTATAACGTATATCGTATAACGTATAACGTATAACCTATAACAAATAACGTATAACGTATAACGTATAACGTATGACGTAGAACGTAGAACGTATAACGTATAACGTATAACGTATAACGTATAACGTATAACGTATAACGTATAACGTATAACGTATAACGTATAACGTATAACGTATAACGTATAACGTATAACGTATAACGTATAACGTATAACGTATAACGTATAACGTATAACGTATAACGTATAACGTATAACGTATAACGTATAACGTATAACGTATAACGTATAACGTATAACGTATAACGTATAACGTATAACGTATAACGTTTAACGTATAACGTATAACATATAACGTATAACGTATAACGTATTACGTATAACGTATAACGTATAACGTATAACGTATAACGTATAACGTATAACGTATATCGTATAACGTATAACGTATATCGCATAACGTATAACGTACAACGTATACTGTATAACGTATAACGTATAACGTATAACGTATAACGTATAACGTATAACGTGTGACGTATAACTTGTAACGTATAACGTATAACGTATAACGTATAACGTATAACGTATAACGTATAACGTATAACGTATAACGTATAACGTATAACGTATAACGTATAACGTATAACGTATAACGTATAACGTATAACGTATAACGTATAACGTTTAACGTATAACGTATAACGTATAACGTATAACGTATAACGTATAACGTATAACGTATATCGTATAACGCATAACGTATCTCGCATAACGTATAACGTACAACGTATACTGTATAACGTATAACGTATAACGTATAACCTATAACGTATAACGTATAACCTATAACGTAATACGTATAACGTATAACGTATAACGTATAACGTATAACGCATAACGTATAACGTATAACGTATAACGTATAACGTGTAACGTATACCGTATAACGTATAACGTGTAACGTATAACGTATAAAGTGTAGCGTATAACGTATATCGTATAACGTATAACGTTTAACGTATAACGTATAACGTATAACGTATAACGTATAACGTATAACGTATAACGTATAGCGTATAACGTATATCGTGTAGCATATAACGTATAACGTATAACGTTTAACGTTCAACGTATAACGTATAACGTATACCGTTTAACGTATATCGTATAACGTATAACGTATAAAGTATAACGTATAACGTATAACGTATAACGTATAACGTATAACGTATAACGTAGAACGTATAACGTATAACGTATAACGTATAACGTATAACGTATAGCGTATAACGTATAACGTATAACGTATAACGTATAACGTATAACGTATAACGTATAACGTATAACGTATAACGTATAACGTATAACGTATAACGTATAACGTATAACGTATAACGTATAACGTATAACGTATAACGTATAACGTATAACGTATAACGTATAACGTATAACGTATAACGTATAACGTATAACGTATAACGTATAACGTAAAACGTGTAACGTAAAACGTGTAACGTATAACGTAATACGTATAACGTACAACGTATAACGTATAACGTATAACGTATAACGTATAACGTATAACGTATAACGTATAACGTATAACGTATAACGTATAACGTATAACGTATAACGTATAACGTATAACGTATAACCTATAACGTAATACGTATAACGTATAACGTATAACGTATAACGTATAACGTATAACGTATAACGTATAACGTATAACGTATAACGTATAACGTTTAACGTATAACGTATAACGTATAACGTATAACGTATAACGTATAACGTATAACGTATAACGTATATCGTATAACGCATAACAAATATCGCATAACGTATAACGTACAACGTATACTGTATAACGTATAACGTATAACGTATAACCTATAACGTATAACGTATAACCTATAACGTAATACGTATAACGTATAACGTATAACGTATAACGCATAACGTATAACGTATAACGTATAACGTATAACGTGTAACGTATACCGTATAACGTATAACGTGTAACGTATAACGTATAAAGTGTAGCGTATAACGTATATCGTATAACGTATAACGTTTAACGTATAACGTATAACGTATAACGTATAACGTATAACGTATAACGTATAACGTATAACGTATAGCGTATAACGTATATCGTGTAGCATATAACGTATAACGTATAACGTTTAACGTTCAACGTATAACGTATAACGTATACCGTTTAACGTATATCGTATAACGTATAACGTATAAAGTATAACGTATAACGTATAACGTATAACGTATAACGTATAACGTATAACGTAGAACGTATAACGTATAACGTATAACGTATAACGTATAACGTATAACGTATAACGTATAACGTATAACGTATAACGTATAACGTTTAACGTATAACGTATAACGTATAACGTATAACGTATAACGTATAATGTATAACGTATAACGTATAACGTATAACGTATAACGTATAACGTATAACGTATAACGTATAACGTATAACGTAAAACGTGTAACGTATAACGTAATACGTATAACGTACAACGTATAACGTATAACGTATAACGTATAACGTATAACGTATAACGTATAACGTATAACGTATAACGTATAACGTATAACGTATAACGTATAACGTATAACGTATAACCTATAACGTAATACGTATAACGTATAACGTATAACGTATAACGCATAACGTATAACGTATAACGTATAACGTATAACGTATACCGTATAACGTGTAACGTGTAACGTATACCGTATAACGTATAACGTATAACGTATAACGTATAACATATAATGTATAACGCATATCCTAGAACTTATGCTGAATAACGTATAACGTATAACGTATAACGTATAACGTATAACGTATAACGTATAACGTATAACGTATAACGTATAACGTATAACGTATAACGTATAACGTATAACGTATAACGTATAACGTATAACGTATAACGTAAAACGTATAACGTATAACGTATAACGTATAACGTATAACGTATAACGTATAACGTATAACGTATAACGTATAACGTATAACGTATAACGTATAACGTGTGACGTATAACGTGTAACGTATAACGTGTAACGTATAACGTATTACGTATAACGTATAACGTATAACGTATAACGTATAACGTATAACGTATAACGTATAACGTATAACGTATAACGTATAACGTATAACGTATAACGTATAACGTGTGACGTATAACGTGTAACGTATAACGTGTAACGTATAACGTATTACGTATAACGTATAACGTATAACGTATAACGTATAACGTACAACGAGTTACGTATAACGTATAACGTATAACGTATAACGTATAACGTATAACGTATAACGTATAACGTATAACGTATAAAGTATAACGTATAACGTATAACGTATAACGTATAACGTATAACGTATAACGTATAACGTATAACGTAGAACGTATAACGTATAACGTATAACGTATAACGTATAACCTATAACGTATAACGTATAACGTATAACGTATAACGTATAACGTATAACGTATAACGTATAACGTATAACGTATAAAGTATAACGTATAACGTATAACGTATAACGTATAACGTATAACGTAGAACGTAGAACGTATAACGTATAACGTATAACGTATAACGTATAACGTATAACGTATAACGTATAACGTATAACGTATAACGTATAACGTATAACGTATTACGTATAACGTATAACGTATAACGTATAACGTATAACGTATAACGTATAACGTATAGCGTATAACGTATGTCGTATAGCATATAACGTATAACGTGTAACGTTTAACGTACAACGTATAACGTATAACGTATACCGTTTAACGTATATCGTATAACGTATAACGTATAACGTATAACGTATAACGTATAACGTATAACGTATAACGTATAACGTATAACGTATAACGTATAACGTATAACGTATAACGTATAACGTATAACGTAAAACGTATAACGTATAACGTATAACGTATAACGTATAACGTATAACGTAATACGTATAACGTATAACGTATAACGTATAACGTATAACGTATAACGTATAACGTATAACGTATAACGTATAACGTATAACGTAAAACGTGTAACGTATAACGTAATACGTATAACGTATAACGTATAACGTATAACGTATAACGTATAACGTATAACGTGTAACGTATAACGTATAACGTATAACGTATAACGTATAACGTATAACGTATAACGTATAACGTATAACGTATAACGTATAACGTATAACGTATAACGTGTGACGTATAACGTGTAACGTATAACGTGTAACGTATAACGTATTACGTATAACGTATAACGTATAACGTATAACGTACAACGAGTTACGTATAACGTATAACGTATAACGTATAACGTATAACGTATAACTTATAACGTATAACGTGTGACGTATAACGTGTAACGTATAACGTGTAACGTATAACGTATTACGTATAACGTATAACGTATAACGTATAACGTACAACGAGTTACGTATAACGTATAACGTATAACGTATAACGTATAACGTATAACGTATAACGTACAACGTATAACGTACAAAGTATAACGTATAACGTATAACGTATAACGTATAACGTATAACGTATAACGTATAACGTATAGCGTATAACGTATAACGTATAACGTATAACGTATAACGTATAACCTATAACGTATAACGTATAACGTATAACGTATAACGTATAACGTATAACGTATAACGTATAACGTATAAAGTATAACGTATAACGTATAACGTATAACGTATAACGTATAACGTATAACGTATAACGTAGAACGTATAACGTATAACGTATAACGTATAACGTATAACGTATAACGTATAACGTATAACGTATAGCGTATAACGTATGTCGTATAGCATATAACGTATAACGTATAACGTTTAACGTACAACGTATAACGTATAACGTATACCGTTTAACGTATATCGTATAACGTATAACGTATAACGTATAACGTATAACGTATATCGTATAACGTATAACGTATAACGTATAACGTATAACGTATAACGTATAACGTATAACGTGTAACGTATAACGTATTACGTATAACGTATAACGTATAACGTATAACGTACAACGAGTTACGTATAACGTATAACGTATAACGTATAACGTATAACGTATAACGTACAACGTATAACGTACAAAGTATAACGTATAACGTATAACGTATAACGTATAACGTATAACGTATAACGTATAACGTATAACGTATAACGTATAACGTATAACGTATAACGTATAACCTATAACGTATAACGTATAACGTATAACGTATAACGTATAACGTATAACGTATAACGTATAACGTATAAAGTATAACGTATAACGTATAACGTATAACGTATAACGTATAACGTATAACGTATAACGTAGAACGTCTAACGTATAACGTATAACGTATAACGTATAACCTATAACGTATAACGTATAACGTATAACGTATAACGTATAACGTAATACGTATAACGTACAACGTATAACGTACAACGTATAACGTACAACGTATAACGTATAACGTGTAACGTATAACGTGTAACGTATAACGTATATCGTATAACGTATAACGTATAACGTATAACGTATAACGTATAACGTATAACGTATAACATATAATATATAACGCATATCCTAGAACTTATGCCGTATAACGTATAGTGTATAACGTATTACGTATAACGTATAACGTATAACGTATAACGTATAACGTGTAACGTATAACGTATAACGTATAACGTATAACCTATAACGTATAACGTATAACGTAGAACGTATAACGTATAACGTATAACGTATAACGTATAACCTATAACGTATAACGTATAACGTATAACGTATAACGTATAACGTATAACGTATAACGTATAACGTATAAAGTATAACGTATAACGTATAACGTATAACGTATAACGTACAACGAGTTACGTATAACGTATAACGTATAACGTATAACGTATAACGTATAACGTATAACGTACAACGTATAACGTACAAAGTATAACGTATAACGTATAACGTATAACGTATAACGTATAACGTATAACGTATAACGTATAACGTATAACGTATAACGTATAACGTATAACGTATAACCTATAACGTATAACGTATAACGTATAACGTATAACGTATAACGTATAACGTATAACGTATAACGTATAAAGTATAACGTATAACGTATAACGTATAACGTATAACGTATAACGTATAACGTATAACGTAGAACGTATAACGTATAACGTATAACGTATAACGTATAACGTATAACGTATAACGTATAACGTATAGCGTATAACGTATGTCGTATAGCGTATAACGTATAACGTATAACGTTTAACGTACAACGTATAACGTATAACGTATACCGTTTAACGTATATCGTATAACGTATAACGTATAACGTATAACGTATAACGTATAACGTATAACGAATAACGTATAACGTATAACGTATAACGTATAACGTATAACGTATAACGTATAACGTATAACGTATAACGTATAACGTATAACGTATAACGTATAACGTATAACGTAATACGTATAACGTACAACGTATAACGTACAACGTATAACGTACAACGTATAACGTATAACGTGTAACGTATAACGTGTAACGTATAACGTATAACGTATAACGTATAACGTATAACGTATAACGTATAACGTATAACGTATAACGTATAACATATAATATATAACGCATATCCTAGAACTTATGCCGTATAACGTATAGTGTATAACGTATTACGTATAACGTATAACGTATAACGTATAACGTATAACGTGTAACGTATAACGTATAACGTATAACGTATAACGTATAACGTATAACGTATAACGTATAACGTATAACGTATAACGTATAACGTATAACGTATAACGTATAACGTGTGACGTATAACGTGTAACGTATAACGTGTAACGTATAACGTATTACGTATAACGTATAACGTATAACGTATAACGTATAACGTACAACGAGTTACGTATAACGTATAACGTATAACGGATAACGTATAACGTATACCGTGTAACGTATAACGTATAACGTACAAAGTATAACGTATAACGTACAACGTATAACGTATAACGTATAACGTATAACGTATAACGTATAGCGTATAACGTATATAGTATAGCATATAACGTATAACGTATAACGTATAACGTATAACGTACAACGTATAATGTATAACGTATAACGTATAACGTATAACGTATAACGTATAACGTATAGCGTATAACGTATGTCGTATAGCATATAACGTATAACGTATAACGTTTAACGTACAACGTATAACGTATAACGTATACCGTTTAACGTATATCGTATAACGTATAACGTATAACGTATAACGTATAACGTATAACCTATAACAAATAACGTATAACGTGTAACGTATAACGTATAACGTATAACGTATAACCTATAACGTATAACGTATAACGTATAACGTATAACGTATAACGTATAACGTATAACGTATAACGTATAACGTATAACGTATAACGTATAACGTATAACGTATAACGTATAACGTATAACGTATAACGTATAACGTATAACGTATAACGTATAACGTATAACGTATAACGTATAACGTATAACGTATAACGTATAACGTATAACGTATAACGTATAACGTATAACGTATAACCTATAACAAATAACGTATAACGTGTAACGTATAACGTATAACGTATAACGTATAACCTATAACGTATAACGTATAACGTATAACTTATAACGTATAACGTATAACGTATAACGTATAACGTATAACTTATAACGTATAACGTATAACGTATAACGTATAACGTATAACGTATAACGTATAACGTATAACGTATAACGTATAACGTATAACGTATAACGTATAACGTATAACGTATATCGTATAACGTATAACGTATATCGCATAACGTATAACGTACAACGTATACTGTATAACGTATAACGTATAACGTATAACCTATAACGTATAACGTATAACCTATAACGTAATACGTATAACGTATAACGTATAACGTATAACGTATAACGTATAACGCATAACGTATAACGTATAACGTATAACGTATAACGTATAACGTATAACGTATACCGTATAACGTATAACGTGTAACGTATAACGTATAAAGTATAGCGTATAACGTATATCGTATAACGTATAACGTTTAACATATAACGTATAACGTATAACGTATAACGTATAACGTATAACGTATAGCGTATAACGTATATCGTATAGCATATAACGTATAACGTATAACGTATAACGTACAACGTATAACGTATAACGTATAACGTATAACGTATAACGTATAGCGTATAACGTATATAGTATAGCATATAACGTATAACGTATAACGTATAACGTATAACGTACAACGTATAATGTATAACGTATAACGTATAACGTATAACGTATAACGTATAACGTATAGCGTATAACGTATATCGTATAACGTATAACGTATAACGTATAACGTATAACGTATAGCGTATAACGTATATAGTATAGCATATAACGTATAACGTATAACGTATAACGTATATCGTATAACGTATAACGTATATCGCATAACGTATAACGTACAACGTATACTGTATAACGTATAACGTATAACGTATAACCTATAACGTATAACGTATAACCTATAACGTAATACGTATAACGTATAACGTATAACGTATAACGTATAACGTATAACGCATAACGTATAACGTATAACGTATAACGTATAACGTATAACGTATAACGTATAGCGTATAACGTATATAGTATAGCATATAACGTATAACGTATAACGTATAACGTATAACGTACAACGTATAATGTATAACGTATAACGTATAACGTACAACGTATAATGTATAACGTATAACCTATAACGTATAACGTATAACGTATAACGTATAACGTATAACGTATAACGTATAACGTATAACGTATAACGTATAACGTATAACGTATAACGTATAACGTATAACGTATAACGTATAACGTATAACGTATAACGTATAACGTATAACGTATAACGTATAACGTATATCGGATAACGTATAACGTATATCGCATAACGTATAACGTACAACGTATACTGTATAACGTATAACGTATAACGTATAACCTATAACGTATAACGTATAACCTATAACGTAATACGTATAACGTATAACGTATAACGTATAACGTATAACGCATAACGTATAACGTATAACGTATAACGTATAACGTATAACGTATACCGTATAACGTATAACGTGTAACGTATAACGTATAAAGTATAGCGTATAACGTATATCGTATAACGTATAACGTATAACCTATAACGTATAACGTATAACGTATAACGTATAACGTATAACGTATAACGTATAACGTATAACGTATAACGTATAACGTATAACGTATAACGTATAACGTATAACGTATTACGTATAACGTATAACGTATAACGTATAACGTATAACGTATAACGTATAACGTATATCGTATAACGTATAACGTATATCGCATAACGTATAACGTACAACGTATACTGTATAACGTATAACGTATAACGTATAACGTATAACGTATAACGTATAACGTATAACGTATAACGTATAACGTATAACGTATAACGTATAACGTATAACGTATAACGTATAACGTATAACGTATAACGTATAACGTATAACGTATAACGTATAACGTATAACGTATAACGTATAACGTATAACGTATAACGTATATCGTATAACGTATAACGTATATCGCATAACGTATAACGTACATCGTATACTGTATAATGTATAACGTATAACGTATAACCTATAACGTATAACGTATAACCTATAACGTAATACGTATAACGTATAACGTATAACGTATAACGTATAACGCATAACGTATAACGTATAACGTATAACGTATAACGTATAACGTATACCGTATAACGTATAACGTGTAACGTATAACGTATAAAGTATAGCGTATAACGTATATCGTATAACGTATAACGTATAACCTATAACGTATAACGTATAACGTATAACGTATAACGTATAACGTATAACGTATATCGTATAGCATATAACGTATAACGTATAACGTTTAACGTACAACGTATAACGTATAACGTGTAACGTATAACGTATAACGTATAACGTATAAAGTATAGCGTATAACGTATATCGTATAACGTATAACGTATAACCTATAACGTATAACGTATAACGTATAACGTATAACGTATAACGTATAACGTATATCGTATAGCATATAACGTATAACGTATAACGTATAACGTATAACGTATAACGCATAACGTATAACGTATAACGTATAACGTATAACGTATAACGTATACCGTATAACGTATAACGTGTAACGTATAACGTATAAAGTATAGCGTATAACGTATATCGTATAACGTATAACGTATAACCTATAACGTATAACGTATAACGTATAACGTATAACGTATAACGTATAACGTATATCGTATAGCATATAACGTATAACGTATAACGTATAACGTATAACGTATAACGCATAACGTATAACGTATTACGTATAACGTATAACGTATAACGTATAACGTATAACGAATAACGTATAACTTTTAACGTATAACGTATAACGTATTACGTATAACGTATAACGTATAACGTATAACGTATAACGTATGACGTATAACGTATATCGTATAACGTATAACGTATAACGTATAACGTATAACGTATAACGTACAACGTATAACGTATAACCTATAACGTATGACGTATAACCTATAACGTAATACGTATAACGTATAACGTATAACGTATAACGTATAACGTATAACGTATAACGTATAACGTATAACGTATAACGTATAACGTATAACGTATAACGTATAACGTATAACGTATAACGTATAACCTATAACGTATAACGTATAACCTATAACGTATAACGTATAACGTATAACGTATAACGTATATCGTATAACGTAGAACGTAGAACGTATAACGTATAACGTATAACGTATAACGTATAACGTATAACGTATAACGTAATACGTATAACGTATAGCGTATAACGGATAACGTATAACGTATACCGTGTAACGTATAACGTATAACGTATAACGTATAACGTATAACGTATAACGTATAACGTATAACGTATAACGTATAACGTATAACGTATAACGTATAACGTATAACGTATAACGTATAACGTATAACGTATAACGTATAACGTATAACGTAAAACGTGTAACGTATAACGTAATACGTATAACGTATAACGTATAACGTACAACGTATAACGTATAACGTATAACCTATAACGTATAACGTATAACCTATAACGTATAACGTATAACGTATAACGTATAACGTATAACGTATAACGTATAACGTATAACGTATAACGTATAACGTATAACGTATAACGTATAACGTATAACGTATAACGTATAGCGTATAACGTATGTCGTATAGCATATAACGTATAACGTATAACGTTTAACGTACAACGTATAACGTATAACGTATACCGTTTAACGTATATCGTATAACGTATAACGTATAACGTATAACGTATAACGTATAACGTATAACCTATAACAAATAACGTATAACGTATAACGTATAACGTATAACCTATAACGTATAACCTATAACGTATAACGTATAACGTATAACGTATAACGTATAACGTATAACGTATAACGTATAACGTATAACGTATAACGTATAACGTATAACGTATAACGTATAACGTATAACGTATAACGTATAACGTATAACGTATAACGTATAACGTATAACGTATAACGTATAACGTATATCGTATTACGTATAACGTATATCGCATAACGTATAACGTACAACGTATACTGTATAACGTATAACGTATAACGTATAACCTATAACGTATAACGTATAACGTATAACGCAATACGTATAACGTATAACGTATAACGTATAACGCATAACGTATAACGTATAACGTATAACGTATAACGTATAACGTATACCGTATAACGTATAACGTGTAACGTATAACGTATAAAGTATAGCGTATAACGTATATCGTATAACGTATAACGTTTAACGTATAACGTATAACGTATAACGTATAACGTATAACGTATAACGTATAACGTATAACGTATAACGTATAACGTATAACGTATAACGTATAACGTATAACGTATAACGTATAACGTATAACGTATAACGTATATCGTATAACGTATAACGTATAACGTATATCGTATAACGTATAACGTATAACCTATAACAAATAACGTATAACGTATAACGTATAACGTATGACGTAGAACGTAGAACGTATAACGTATAACGTATAACGTAAAACGTATAACGTATAACGTATAACGTATAACGTATAACGTATAACGTATAACGTATAACGTATAACGTATAACGTATAACGTATAACGTATAACGTATAACGTATAACGTATAACGTATAACGTATAACGTATAACGTATAACATATAACGTATAACGTATAACGTATTACGTATAACGTATAACGTATAACGTATAACGTATAACGTATAACGTATAACGTATAACGTATATCGTATAACGTATAACGTATAACGTATAACGTATAACGTATAACGTATAACGTATTACGTATAACGTATAACGTATAACGTATAACGTATAACGTATAACGTATAACGTATAGCGTATAACGTATGTCGTATAGCATATAACGTATAACGTATAACGTTTAACGTACAACGTATAACGTATAACGTATACCGTTTAACGTATATCGTATAACGTATAACGTATAACGTATAACGTATAACGTATAACGTATAACCTATAACAAATAACGTATAACGTATAACGTATAACGTATAACGTATAACGTATAACCTATAACGTATAACGTATAACGTATAACGTATAACGTATAACGTATAACGTATAACGTATAACGTATAACGTATAACGTATAACGTATAACGTATAACGTATAACGTATAACGTATAACGTATAACGTATAACGTATAACGTATAACGTATAACGTATATCGTATTACGTATAACGTATATCGCATAACGTATAACGTACAACGTATACTGTATAACGTATAACGTATAACGTATAACCTATAACGTATAACGTATAACGTATAACGCAATACGTATAACGTATAACGTATAACGTATAACGCATAACGTATAACGTATAACGTATAACGTATAACGTATAACGTATACCGTATAACGTATAACGTGTAACGTATAACGTATAAAGTATAGCGTATAACGTATATCGTATAACGTATAACGTTTAACGTATAACGTATAACGTATAACGTATAACGTATAACGTATAACGTATAACGTATAACGTATAACGTATAGCGTATAACGTATATCGTGTAGCATATAACGTATAACGTATAACGTTTAACGTTCAACGTATAACGTATAACGTATACCGTTTAACGTATATCGTATAACGTATAACGTATAAAGTGTAACGTATAACGTATAACGTATAACGTATAACGTATAACGTATAACGTAGAACGTATAACGTATAACGTATAACGTATAACGTATAACGTATAACGTATAACGTATAACGTATAACGTATAACGTATAACGTATAACGTATAACGTATAACGTATAGCGTATAACGTATAACGTATAACGTATAACGTATAACGTATAACGTATAACGTATAACGTATTACGTATAACGTATAACGTATAACGTATAACGTATAACGTATAACGTATAACGTATAACGTATAACGTATATCGTATAACGTATAACGTATATCGCATAACGTATAACGTACAACGTATACTGTATAACGTATAACGTATAACATATAACGTATAACGTATAACGTATTACGTATAACGTATAACGTATAACGTATAACGTATAACGTATAACGTATAACGTATATCGTATAACGTATAACGTATATCGCATAACGTATAACGTACAACGTATACTGTATAACGTATAACGTATAACGTATAACGTATAACGTATAACGTATAACGTGTGACGTATAACGTGTAACGTATAACGTATAACGTATAACGTATAACGTATAACGTATAACGTATAACGTATAACGTATAACGTATAACGTATATCGTATAACGCATAACGTATAACGCATAACGTATAACGTATAACGTATAACGTATAAAGTGTAACGTATACCGTATAACGTATAACGTGTAACGTATAACGTATAAAGTGTAGCGTATAACGTATATCGTATAACGTATAACGTTTAACGTATAACGTATAACGTATAACGTATAACGTATAACGTATAACGTATAACGTATAGCGTATAACGTATATCGTGTAGCATATAACGTATAACGTATAACGTTTAACGTTCAACGTATAACGTATAACGTATACCGTTTAACGTATATCGTATAACGTATAACGTATAAAGTATAACGTATAACGTATAACGTATAACGTATAACGTATAACGTATAACGTAGAACGTATAACGTATAACGTATAACGTATAACGTATAACGTATAACGTATAACGTATAACGTATAACGTATAACGTATAACGTATAACGTATAACGTATAACGTATAACGTATAACGTATAACGTATAACGTATAACGTATAACGTATAACGTATAACGTATAACGTATAACGTATTACGTATAACGTATTACGTATAACGTATAACGTATAACGTATAACGTATAACGTATAACGTATAACGTATATCGTATAACGTATAACGTATATCGCATAACGTATAACGTACAACGTATACTGTATAACGTATAACGTATAACGTATAACGTATAACGTATAACGTATAACGTGTGACGTATAACGTGTAACGTATAACGTATAACGTATAACGTATACTGTATAACGTATAACGTATAACGTATAACCTATAACGTATAACGTATAACCTATAACGTAATACGTATAACGTATAACGTATAACGTATAACGCATAACGTATAACGTATAACGTATAACGTATAACGTATAACGTATAACGTATAACGTATACCGTATAACGTATAACGTGTAACGTATAACGTATAAAGTGTAGCGTATAACGTATATCGTATAACGTATGACGTTTAACGTATGACGTATAACGTATAACGTATAACGTATAACGTATAACGTATAACGTATAGCGTATAACGTATATCGTGTAGCATATAACGTATAACGTATAACGTTTGACGTACAACGTATAACGTATAACGTTTGACGTACAACGTATAACGTATAACGTATACCGTTTAACGTATATCGTATAACGTATAACGTATAACGTATAACGTATAACGTATAACGTATAACCTATAACAAATAACGTATAACGTGTAACGTATAACGTATAACGTATAACGTATAACGTATAACGTATAACGTATAACGTATAACGTATAACGTATAACGTATAACGTATAACGTATAACGTATAACGTATAACGTATAACGTATAACGTATAACGTATATCGCATAACGTATAACGTACAACGTATACTGTACAACGTATAACGTATAACGTATAACCTATAACGTATAACGTATAACCTATAACGTAATACGTATAACGTATAACGTATAACGTATAACGCATAACGTATAACGTATAACGTATAACGTATAAAGTGTAACGTATACCGTATAACGTATAACGTGTAACGTATAACGTATAAAGTGTAGCGTATAACGTATATCGTATAACGTATAACGTTTAACGTATAACGTATAACGTATAACGTATAACGTATAACGTATAACGTATAACGTATAGCGTATAACGTATATCGTGTAGCATATAACGTATAACGTATAACGTTTAACGTTCAACGTATAACGTATAACGTATACCGTTTAACGTATATCGTATAACGTATAACGTATAAAGTATAACGTATAACGTATAACGTATAACGTATAACGTATAACGTATAACGTAGAACGTATAACGTATAACGTATAACGTATAACGTATAACGTATAACGTATAACGTATAACGTATAACGTATAACGTATAATGTATAACGTATAACGTATAACGTATAACGTATAACGTATAACGTATAACGTATAACGTATAACGTATAACGTATAACGTATAACGTATAACGTATAACGTATTACGTATAACGTATAACGTATAACGTATAACGTATAACGTATAACGTATAACGTATATCGTATAACGTATAACGTATATCGCATAACGTATAACGTACAACGTATACTGTATAACGTATAACGTATAACGTATAACGTATAACGTATAACGTATAACGTGTGACGTATAACGTGTAACGTATAACGTATAACGTATAACGTATACTGTATAACGTATAACGTATAACGTATAACCTATAACGTATAACGTATAACCTATAACGCAATACGTATAACGTATAACGTATAACGTATAACGCATAACGTATAACGTATAACGTATAACGTATAACGTATAACGTATACCGTATAACGTATAACGTGTAACGTATAACGTATAAAGTGTAGCGTATAACGTATATCGTATAACGTATAACGTTTAACGTATAACGTATAACGTATAACGTATAACGTATAACGTATAACGTATAACGTATAACGTATAACGTATAGCGTATAACGTATATCGTGTAGCATACAACGTATAACGTATAACGTTTGACGTACAACGTATAACGTATAACGTTTGACGTACAACGTATAACGTATAACGTTTGACGTACAACGTATAACGTATAACGTTTGACGTACAACGTATAACGTATAACGTATACCGTTTAACGTATATCGTATAACGTATAACGTATAACGTATAACGTATAACGTATAACGTATAACCTATAACAAATAACGTATAACGTGTAACGTATAACGTATAACGTATAACGTATAACGTATAACGTATAACGTATAACGTATAACGTATAACGTATAACGTATAACGTATAACGTATAACGTATAACGTATAACGTATAACGTATAACGTATAACGTATAACGTATAACGTATAACGTATAACGTATAACGTATAACGTACAACGAGTTACGTATAACGTCTAACGTATAACGTATAACGTATAACGTATAACGTATAACGTATAACGTATAACGTATAACGTATAACGTATAACGTATAACGTATAACGTATAACGTATAACGTATAACGTATAACGTATAACGTATAACGTATAACGTATAACGTATAACGTATGACGTATAACGTATAACGTATAACGTATAACGTATAACGTAATACGTATAACGTATAACGTATAACGTACAACGTATAACGTATAACGTATAACCTATAACGTATAACGTATAACCTATAACGTATAACGTATAACGTATAACGTATAACGTATTAAGTATAACGTATAACGTATAACGTATAACGTATAACGTATAACGTATAACGTATAACGTATAACGTATAACGTAGAACGTATAACGTATAACGTATAACGTATAACGTATAACGTAATACGTATAACGTATAGCGTATAACGGATAACGTATAACGTATACCGTGTAACGTATAACGTATAACGTATAACGTATAACGTATAACGTATAACGTATAACGTATTAAGTATAACGTATAACGTATAACGTATAACGTATAACGTATAACGTATAACGTATAACGTATAACGTATAACGTAGAACGTATAACGTATAACGTATAACGTATAACGTATAACGTAATACGTATAACGTATAGCGTATAACGGATAACGTATAACGTATACCGTGTAACGTATAACGTATAACGTATAACGTATAACGTATAACGTATAACGTATAACGTATAACGTATAACGTATAACGTATAACGTATAACGTATAACGTATAACGTATAACGTATAACGTATAACGTATAACGTATAACGTATAACGTATAACGTATAACGTATAACGTATAACGTATAACGTATAACGTATAACGTATAACGTATAACGTATAACGTATAACGTATAACGTATAACGTAATACGTATAACGTATAACGTATAACGTATAACGTATAACGTATAACGTATAACGTATAACGTATAACGTATAACGTATAACGTATAACGTATAACGTATAACGTATAACGTATAACGTATAACGTATAACGTATAACGTATAACGTATAAAGTATAACGTATAACGTATAACGTAGAACGTATAACGTATAACGTATAACGTATAACGTAGAACGTATAACGTATAACGTATAACGTATAACGTATAACGTATAACCTATAACGTATAACGTATAACGTATAACGTATAACGTATAACGTATAACGTATAAAGTATAACGTATAACGTATAACGTATAACGTATAACGTATAACGTAGAACGTATAACGTATAACGTATAACGTATAACGTATAACGTAATACGTATAACGTATAACGTATAACGTATAACGGATAACGTATAACGTATACCGTGTAACGTATAACGTATAACGTATAACGTATAACGTATAACGTATAACGTATAACGTATAACGTATAACGTATAACGTATAACGTATAACGTATAACGTATAACGTATAACGTATAACGTATAACGTATAACGTATAACGTATAACGTATAACGTATAACGTATAACGTATAACGTATAACGTATAACGTATAACGTATAACGTACAACGAGTTACGTATAACGTCTAACGTATAACGTATAACGTATAACGTATAACGTATAACGTATAACGTATAACGTATAACGTATAACGTATAACGTATAACGTATAACGTATAACGTATAACGTATAACGTATAACGTATAACGTATAACGTATAACGTATAACGTATAACGTATAACGTATAACGTATAACGTATAACGTATAACGTATAACGTATAACGTATAACGTATAACGTATAACGTATAACGTATAACGTAATACGTATAACGTATAACGTATAACGTATAACGTATAACGTATAACGTATAACGTATAACGTATAACGTATAACGTATAACGTAAAACGTGTAACGTATAACGTAATACGTATAACGTATAACGTATAACGTACAACGTACAACGTATAACGTATAACGTATAACGTATAACGTACAACGTATAACGTATAACGTATAACCTATAACGTATAACGTATAACCTATAACGTATAACGTATAACGTATAACGTATTAAGTATAACGTATAACGTATAACGTATAACGTATAACGTATAACGTATAACGTATAACGTATAACGTAGAACGTATAACGTATAACGTATAACGTATAACGTATAACGTAATACGTATAACGTATAGCGTATAACGGATAACGTATAACGTATACCGTGTAACGTATAACGTATAACGTATAACGTATAACGTATAACGTATAACGTATAACGTATAACGTATAACGTATAACGTATAACTTATAACGTATAACGTATAACGTATAACGTATAACGTATAACGTATAACGTATAACGTATAACGTATAACGTATAACGTATAACGTATAACGTATAACGTATAACGTATAACGTATAACGTATAACGTATAACGTATAACGTATAACGAATAACGTATAACGTAATACGTATAACGTATAACGTATAACGTATAACGTATAACGTATAACGTATAACGTATAACGTATAACGTATAACGTATAACGTATAACGTATAACGTATAACGTATAACGTATAACGTATAACGTATAACGTATAACGTATAACGTATAACGTATAACGTATAACGTATAAAGTATAACGTATAACGTATAACGTATAACGTATAACGTATAACGTATAACGTATAACGTAGAACGTATAACGTATAACGTATAACGTATAACGTATAACGTATAACCTATAACGTATAACGTATAACGTATAACGTATAACGTATAACGTATAACGTATAAAGTATAACGTATAACGTATAACGTATAACGTATAACGTATAACGTATAACGTAGAACGTATAACGTATAACGTATAACGTATAACGTATAACGTAATACGTATAACGTATAACGTATAACGTATAACGGATAACGTGTAACGTATACCGTGTAACGTATAACGTATAACGTATAACGTATAACGTATAACGTATAACGTATAACGTATAACGTATAACGTATAACGTATAACGTATAACGTATAACGTATAACGTATAACGTATAACGTATAACGTATAACGTATAACGTATAACGTATAACGTATAACGTATAACGTATAACGTATAACGTATAACGTATAACGTATAACGTATAACGTATAACGTATAACGTATAACGTATAACGTATAACGTATAACGTATAACGTATAACGTATAACGTATAACGTATAACGTATAACGTATAACGTATTACGTATAACGTATAACGTATAACGTATAACGTATAACGTATAACGTATAACGTATAGCGTATAACGTATGTCGTATAGCATATAACGTATAACGTATAACGTTTAACGTACAACGTATAACGTATAACGTATACCGTTTAACGTATATCGTATAACGTATAACGTATAACGTATAACGTATAACGTATAACGTATAACCTATAACAAATAACGTATAACGTATAACGTATAACGTATAACGTATAACGTATAACCTATAACGTATAACGTATAACGTATAACGTATAACGTATAACGTATAACGTATAACGTATAACGTATAACGTATAACGTATATCGTATTACGTATAACGTATATCGCATAACGTATAACGTACAACGTATACTGTATAACGTATAACGTATAACGTATAACCTATAACGTATAACGTATAACGTATTACGTATAACGTATATCGCATAACGTATAACGTACAACGTATACTGTATAACGTATAACGTATAACGTATAACCTATAACGTATAACGTATAACGTATAACGCAATACGTATAACGTATAACGTATAACGTATAACGCATAACGTATAACGTATAACGTATAACGTATAACGTATAACGTATACCGTATAACGTATAACGTGTAACGTATAACGTATAAAGTATAGCGTATAACGTATATCGTATAACGTATAACGTTTAACGTATAACGTATAACGTATAACGTATAACGTATAACGTATAACGTATAACGTATAACGTATAACGTATAACGTATAACGTATAACGTATAACGTATAACGTATAACGTATAACGTATAACGTATAACGTATAACGTATAACGTATAACGTATAACGTATAACGTATAACGTATAACGTATAACGTATAACGTATAACGTATAACGTATAACGTATAACGTATTACGTATAACGTATAACGTATAACGTATAACGTATAACGTATAACGTATAACGTATATCGTATAACGTATAACGTATATCGCATAACGTATAACGTACAACGTATACTGTATAACGTATAACGTATAACGTATAACGTATAACGTATAACGTATAACGTATAACGTATAACGTATAACGTATAACGTATAACGTGTAACGTATAACGTATAACGTATATCGTATAACGTATAACGTATATCGCATAACGTATAACGTACAACGTATACTGTATAATGTATAACGTATAACGTATAACCTATAACGTATAACGTATAACCTATAACGTAATACGTATAACGTATAACGTATAACGTATAACGTATAACGCATAACGTATAACGTATAACGTATAACGTATAACGTATAACGTATACCGTATAACGTATAACGTGTAACGTATAACGTATAAAGTATAGCGTATAACGTATATCGTATAACGTATAACGTTTAACATATAACGTATAACGTATAACGTATAACGTATAACGTATAACGTATAACGTATAGCGTATAACGTATATCGTATAGCATATAACGTATAACGTATAACGTTTAACGTACAACGTATAACGTATAACGTGTAACGTATAACGTATAACGTATAACGTATAACGTATAACGTATAACGTATATCGTATAACGTATAACGTATAACCTATAACAAATAACGTATAACGTATAACGTATAACGTATGACGTAGAACGTAGAACGTATAACGTATAACGTATAACGTATAACGTATAACGTATAACGTATAACGTATAACGTATAACGTATAACGTATAACGTATAACGTATAACGTATAACGTATAACGTATAACGTATAACGTATAACGTATAACGTATAACGTATAACGTATAACGTATAACGTATAACGTATAACATATAACGTATAACGTATAACGTATTACGTATAACGTATAACGTATAACGTATAACGTATAACGTATAACGTATAACGTATAACGTATATCGTATAACGTATAACGTATATCGCATAACGTATAACGTACAACGTATACTGTATAACGTATAACGTATAACGTATAACGTATAACGTATAACGTATAACGTGTGACGTATAACGTGTAACGTATAACGTATAACCTATAACGTATAACGTATAACGTATAACGTATAACGTATAACGTATAACGTATATCGTATAACGCATAACGTATATCGCATAACGTATAACGTACAACGTATACTGTACAACGTATAACGTATAACGTATAACGTATAACCTATAACGTATAACGTATAACCTATAACGTAATACGTATAACGTATAACGTATAACGTATAACGCATAACGTATAACGTATAACGTATAACGTATAACGTGTAACGTATACCGTATAACGTATAACGTATATCGTATAACGTGTAACGTTTAACGTATAACGTATAACGTATAACGTATAACGTATAACGTGTAACGTATAACGTATAGCGTATAACGTGTATCGTGTAGCATATAACGTATAACGTATAACGTTTAACGTTCAACGTATAACGTATAACGTATAACGTATAACGTATAACGTTTAACGTTCAACGTATAACGTATAACGTATACCGTTTAACGTATATCGTATAACGTATAACGTATAAAGTATAACGCATAACGTATAACGTATAACGTATAACGTATAACGTATAACGTAGAACGTATAACGTATAACGTATAACGTATAACGTATAACGTATAACGTATAACGTATAACGTATAACGTATAACGTATAACGTATAACGTATAACGTATAGCGTATAACGTATAACGTATAACGTATAACGTATAACGTATAACGTATAACGTATAACGTATTACGTATAACGTATAACGTATAACGTATAACGTATAACGTATAACGTATAACGTATAACGTATATCGTATAACGTAAAACGTATATCGCATAACGTATAACGTACAACGTATACTGTATAACGTATAACGTATAACATATAACGTATAACGTATAACGTATTACGTATAACGTATAACGTATAACGTATAACGTATAACGTATAACGTATAACGTATAACGTATATCGTATAACGTATAACGTATATCGCATAACGTATAACGTACAACGTATACTGTATAACGTATAACGTATAACGTATAACGTATAACGTATAACGTATAACGTGTGACGTATAACGTGTAACGTATAACGTATAACGTATAACGTATAACGTATAACGTATAACGTATAACGTATAACGTATAACGTATAACGTATAACGTATTACGTATAACGTATAACGTATAACGTTTAACGTATAACGTATAACGTATAACGTATAACGTATAACGTATAACGTATAACGTATATCGTATAACGCATAACGTATATCGCATAACGTATAACGTACAACGTATACTGTACAACGTATAACGTATAACGTATAACCTATAACGTATAACGTATAACCTATAACGTAATACGTATAACGTATAACGTATAACGTATAACGCATAACGTATAACGTATAACGTATAACGTATAAAGTCTAACGTATACCGTATAACGTATAACGTGTAACGTATAACGTATAAAGTGTAGCGTATAACGTATATCGTATAACGTATAACGTTTAACGTATAACGTATAACGTATAACGTATAACGTATAACGTATAACGTATAACGTATAGCGTATAACGTATATCGTGTAGCATATAACGTATAACGTATAACGTTTAACGTTCAACGTATAACGTATAACGTATACCGTTTAACGTATATCGTATAACGTATAACGTATAAAGTATAACGTATAACGTATAACGTATAACGTATAACGTATAACGTATAACGTAGAACGTATAACGTATAACGTAT